>NW_011888916.1:4053624-4060112 GCF_000151845.1 Pteropus vampyrus
GTTCTGTAAAAGTAAAATATATATATATAACACCACAGCTATATTTGAATGTAAATTTCAGAATGTAGCAATCATTATCATTGTAAGATTAAACATTAAATGCTATCTGGATTGTTCATTCCACATGTCTAAAATATACAAAACTCTACCAATTCTAAGAGCTTTTGAGTAAGGGTGAGGTAAAGATAGGGGTGTATATATAAAACAAAAAACAAGTACTCATAAAGTAATAATAGCCTAGTTTAGCTATGAGGCCAAACAGAACAGAATTCTAATCCTAATACTCATTCATTGCTTCATTTGTTCTGGGGGCAGACAAATAAATTGGGACAGACAAATTAATAAATTTCTGCCTTTTTTACTCATATTCTAGTAAAATTTATATTCTAATAAGGAATGAAAGATTTAAACATACACACACACCAAAATAAATAGGTGAAATATGAAGTATGTCAAAGGATGACAAATACCATGGGAAGCAAATAAAGCAGGAAAGGAGAGAAGAAGTGATGGTGGGTGGAGAGGGAAGGGTATGTAGGGAAAGAGCTGTAATTTTAAATAGGGTAGTCAATAGAGACCTCAGAGAAAAGAGAATGTCTTAGTAAAGACCTAAGGAGCGAAGGCTTGAAGACCTTAGTAAAGACCAGAACACCTAAGTCATGGAGACATCTGAGGGAAGAACGCTGCAGAAAGAAAGAAAAATAAATGCAAAGATCTCGATGGGCTGGTTGGGTGGGGACATGTCTGATATATAAGAGTTAGCAAGGAAGACAGCAGGGCTGGACTGAATAGTAGGAGATGAGGGAGATGAGGTCAAAAAAGAGATTTTAAGGATTTAAGCTTCTATTCTGGACAGAGAAATTATGCTCCTTAAAAAAAATAAGATCTCCTTGGCTATTATATTAAGAACAGTTTATAGAGGGGTCAAGGAAAATGACAGAGAAATCAGCTAATAAATTATTACAACAAAATAGAGAAAAGGATGCTGGCTTGGATCAGAGTGATAGCAATGGAGATGAAAAGTGATCAGATGTAGAAGGCAATCCAAAGATGGAGCTAATGGAATTTGCTAATGGACTGGATGTCTAAGATAAAACCAACATCTTCTGGCCTACATAGCTGGAAGAGTTAAGTTTGCATGAAGTTATATATAACCTTCCAACTGGGAAGGGTGGAAGAGTTCAGTATTAGGAGTCTGGTTTTAGACATGTTTAGCTACTCACACTCATTAATCTGTTAACATATTAGCATGGCATTCAGGGGAAGATAGAGATACAAATAGTATTTAAGGATATGACACTAGGTGATATCACCAAGAAAGTGAGAGTAAATAGAAAGAAGAAAACATCTGGAGACTGAGCCTTGGGAATATTCCATCATTTAGAGGCTGGGAAGATGGGAAGGAAATAGACTGAGGACTGACCAGGGGAGAAGAGGTCAGGGCAGAATAAAATACAGAAGGGAGAATGTGTTGTTCTGGAAGACAACTAAAGACTGCACTTCAAGGAAGGGGAGTAACTGGGTCAAATATCATTGATAGGTCAAGTCGGAGAAGACAGAGAATGGACTTTTAGATTTAATAACAAGGAGATCATCAATAACATCAAAAAGTGTAGCTTTGATGGCGTGATGGGAGTGATAAACGGGAGCTGAGTTCAAGAGAGAATGCAATACAGGAATTGCATTCATTTAACACATAGTTAACTTCCAGTCTGGGGTAAGTGGGTTTACAAAAGCTTATATTCTAGCAGTACTATTTCTGAAATACTTGACCTTTAAGAAAGCTACCTAATCTTTCTCAGACTCATTTCCTTCATATGTAAAATAGGGTCAATAATAGTTAATTTGTAGATTTTCCAAAGTTTAAAGTATTTTACAGAATGCCTAGGTATATGAATGAATTCTACAATAACTGTAAGTAATTATTAAAACACCAGTCCAACACAGCTTTTTGATTCAACACTACAATTTCCACTGCTTTCCAGAATTACAGCAACATATGGTAAGTTGACAGTCAGCTGAGAGAATCAAGCTCTCATCACAGAACCAAATAGCATGTAATTCAAATGATTCAGTTACAATCCCAAACAACTAAGAAATGTGATCCAGATTGAATAAAAGAAAAAAATTGAAAATTGCTCCATTATTAACTTCACAGAGACAAAAAAGCAAAAACAGTGAATGTCAAAAACAAGATCAAAGAGGTCCATGGTCAACAAATGCAAGTGTATATATTAAGAGACTGACAGGAAAGGGGCAGGGGGCGGGAGGAATGCTATAATATTGTTTCTAGAATTATAACCAAATACCAGCCACTTGGCTTATACTAGAGAGATTATTTTCTCTTCATTAATTCCAATGTCAATTGAGACATGTTGGCTGGCTGACCACTTCATTTTTTGTTCACTAAAATTTCTCCACAACTAGTCAGCAATGCTTTAAATAAAGCCTCTTCTAGGTGACTACAACCGACTTTTTCTTTATCAGGACATTCACTGAGAAACTCTTGAACATGTTAGCTACTATTCAGATCTAGAGAGGTACATGGATTTAAATTCACAATCCAGATGAGACAGGGCATAAACAAAAAGATAACTGAGAATGAGATATGCTAAGCGTCAGGTATACCCTAATGACAATAACAGCAGAATGAAATTCAAAGACTTCTAACGATTTGAATGGTAGAAGTCTCATGGAGGAGGTGAGATTGGAATTAAGGCCATAGTAGGGAAGAGGGAGAGAAGGGCATTCAGAACGGAGAAAAGGGCACGAGGACCGACAGACAATCACTACAATCACTTGGCTATCTCAACAGCAGAGTAATAGAAGAAAATATCACAAAGGTGAAGAAGGACACATTGTAGAGAACTTTAAATACTGTAACTCAATACTACTTGGCATTTATTAAGCGTCTTCTATGTACTGTATAAAGTACTGAAAAGGTAGGAGAAAGCAATCACAGATAAATACAACAGGAGACCGAAAGACATTACAATCCATAATCGTAGACATTAAAAAACAAGTAATGATGAAACACCGAGAAATGAAATTCGGATTAAATAGACATACAATAAGTAATTGTGCAATGAGAACACAGCTGGGATGCAGTCTTTCCAAAGAATTACAGTAAACATTTGTTTTGGAAAGTTTTGCGTCTAAATGGGGAACTGGGAGGTATAATGAGGGATAAGTCTTTGATAAGGATCCACTTTGAACTTTCAGCCTTAAGCCTTAGTTTAAGAAACATTTCCGTAGCTCTAGAGAGTTTTCCATAGGTTACTTATCATTTCCAAAAACCAAATGGAATATTGTCTCTTTGGCTCATTACAAAAGAGTTTCATTTCTTGGATGACTCCTCAAGAACAATGGCTTAGAGTCCAAAGACGTGGGTTCAAAATCCTTTCTAGTTGTATGACTCTGAGCAAGTCATTTACTCTATCTAAGCTTTGGTTTCCTTACCTATAAACTGGGGAAATAATCTTGTAGGTTTGCCACAAATATAATGACATAAAGTTTGTGAAAATGCAAAGCAGAGGCTTATGAAAGACAATAATATTGATTTCTTCTGTTTATAGTAATCTTCAAATGTCAGCATAAAGTTTTTTTTTTTTTCATTTATGGAACTAGTTCGGTAAATGCCTTTTCTAAGATCTCAGCAATGTAACAATTCCAACATTTCAAATATTGAAATGTACTAAGATTAAAAAAAAAAAAAACTAATATTTTAAACCAATCTGAAACCGTTACAGGTAAGAAAGAAAATTTCATATGCTAAATTCATTATAATTACATAAATGTAATATGATTATGTAAATGACATACTTTTCAAATCTGTGAGATATAATGGTTTGGTTATACCATACTTATAAGATTCATAAAAGTTGCTTATACAGTAAGTTAGCAAGTTAAATCATACTAATAACCGTAAAATTTTTATATTTACAGGAACATCAAAATCAAGTTGATGAAAGAATTAACCACTAAGTATAATGGGAACCGGAAATTCACTTACAGGACAAATATTTGTTGAAAGCCTTCTAGTGCCTGGTACTACACACTATGCTCTAAAATCTCTTCTTTATCATGGGGCATCAAATTTAAGAAATAAATACAAATAATTCCAATAGAAATAGTGGGAAGTAGTTAAGAATAAAGACTGTAGGAAAGGAGTTCAGTATAGGTACTACTTTTAGGATGGTTCTAGTTCAAAAGGGAAAAAAACAAATTTTGGCGCCAGATCAGTTTTTCAATTTGCCGAGAACATTCTTCAGTGAATGAATTCCTATCTTATCCAATTTAAAAATCCATAAGCTCAACTCTATGGTTTGGTTTAAAGAAGATATACTTTCTTTACACTGAAGAAGAAATTAGAAAAAATTCCAAAATAACACAATAAAATTATAATTCCTAAATATATCAATCCCTGGGGTGGGGGACGCTCTCTTTTTAGACAACTGTTCTAGGCACTTATGAAAATAACTTTAATCCTCACAACAACCTTATGAGGTAGGTATTTTTATTTTCTACACTTCATAGGAGAGGAAACTGAAGCAAATTCAAACTGCTATCAAGCGGTGGGGATCCCAGGCCAATGACATATGAGATTTTCATGGCAGGAAAAAAAAGAGAAAAACTTCCCTGATCCAAGCTTCACAGGTTACCTGTAAGGAAAGTCCCACAGAAAATGGGCTCGAAATCCAATTTAACTAACAACCCGATACACAGAGCTAAGGAACAACTGACAAACTATTCCCAAGAAAGAAAGAAAACATCCCCCAACTAATATTTTGATGTGATCATAACAGTGCTAGCAAACCCCTCGAGGAAAGTAGAAGAAAGGGATTTATGGACTATCCTCACTAGTGACCATACCTGGAAACAAATCTTAAATAAAATATTAAAAATTAAATTCAGTAATGTTAAAAAAAAAGGATACAACATGACCAAGTTGGGTTTATTCAAAGAATACAAGGATGGGTTACCATAAGAAAATCTATTAATTCTCTAAAAAAAAAAAGTCATTATCAAGAGATGCTGAAACAAAAGCACTCAATAATATTCAACAACCACTCACTCAATTTAAAAATAGATATTCTTTGCCAACAAGGAATTTCAAAGGGTACTCTCTCAACTTGCCAAAGGATATCTAACTAAAATCTACTGCCAATAACATTTGTAGGTATAAAGGCTTGGACATGATCCTATCAAAGGACCAAGATAAAATCGTGTACTGTATTAGTCTATGCTGCTCCGTGTTAGGCTACAGTGTAGCAGCAAATTAAGTTTGAAAATCAGGGTCTTAACATAATAAATGTTCATTGTTCCCTGTGCTTTATGGTAATACAGGTTAGCAAGAGAAATTACACTTCACAAAACTGCCCAAGGACCTATGCTGATGAGACATGCTGAACAACTTATTGCTGCACCAACTATAAAAGGAAGCCTCATCGTCACGGTTAACAGGAAAGAGTTCATATCAGTTCTTCTATGCTTCACCCTGGAAGGTATCCACATAATTTTCATTCATAACCTATTGGCTAGGACCAGTATACCTGTAAGAAGGCTTGAAAATATGGAGAGGACATAAATAGCCAATAAGCAACAAATGTCTCTGCCGTATCCACTATCACCACTTATACTCAACACTGTATCGAAGGTCCTAGTAAGTTAAGACAAAGAAATAATTTGAAAGTCAAAAGTAAAATGCATTATTTGTAGATGATATGGTTTCCTCTATTAAAAAAAACCTCAAGAATACATATGACAAGAATGTTATACAAAAATCAATTTCAAACCTATATACCACGGTAAAACACACAAAAATGTAATTTTACACAAAATACTATTTACCAAAGCTATAAGGTTTCTAGGAATAACTATAACGACGTGTAACACATTAATAGAAAAGCATATATAACTTTAGTGAGACATGTGAGAACTGAGACCACCTGCATTCACATGGCTTAACTATTGGAATAACCGAGGCCCACCTACCTCGACTTTACCATGAATTCCAGTAAATTCTTGCTCAGAAAAATAATGCTATAAACCAGTAAATAACTTCATTATTTGCTTCAGCACCTTCCAATAAAGCATGTACCTGAATGACAGTCTGCTTAATCATCAATCGGCCCCCTTCTTGGTCTGGGCAAATAGTCCCCTTCTCAGGACAACAGATCACGTCAACTAGACACATCCCCCTTCCTTATCAAATAACTGTTTACTTATCACGACTTACATTAAGACCTCAACCTTTGCATCCATTAATCCTACATGTATACATCACAAAGTCTATTGACTAGATTCCCTTATTAAAAGTCCTACCTTAAAACACTGGAGCCCGGAAATTAAAATGCCATAAATATCTGCCCTTAACCTTCCCAGGGACTTCCAGAGACACAGCTAAGACAGTCAAGATGGTTCTCTCCCTTGCGTCATTATGTCGCAAATTCAGCTTTGCTTGATACCAACAGATTAATCAATTATTG
>NW_011888916.1:4061182-4064217 GCF_000151845.1 Pteropus vampyrus
AATAAAAAATAAAAAATTTAAAACTGTCTGATTTAGATACTCTCACATCCCACCTTGAAAGAAATATCATTTACCCCACCATTCCTCATGTTCTGGGCTATGCGCAGACCCCTATCCTTCCTCTGATCTGCTTTCCTTCTCATCTGACCTGCCAGAAACGAAAGCCCAATAACTTCTTAAAGTTAATCCTCTTCAGAGTACAAAAAGTACCATCTGACTGACTTTGAAGCCTGGTCTGTTTCTGAGCTGAAAGCCATTGTCAGAGACTCTCCAAAGTCTAAATAAGATAAACAGGTTTTGCAGTACTATTTAAAATTCTGTGAACTCCAAACTCACCTTCACACGTGTATATTAAATGGTGTCATCATTCACTGAGTTGTAAAAATCAGAAATCTAAGAGTCATTCTTAACATTTATATAGCTAAACTCCTTTCAATGCTCTCTGCTTTCAACATTTTATTGTCTATTTTTGCCTAGTTTCTGGAATTTAAAAAAATGTGTGGAGATATTTTTAGTGAGATTTTGTTAATTTTCAAAATACTCTAAGTAAAAGGACATTTTATGATATTGAGTCCTTCTCCATGAGAACACAGTTTCTTTTCCATTTTTCAAGTCTACTATTCCATCGACATTAATCCCAAATATGTCTGATATCTCCACTGCTATCAACGTCCATTACTACCACACCCTAATCCAAACGATCATCATTTTTCACTTTGACTATTCAATACCCTGCTAACTTGTCTACTAGTATCTACTCGTCTCCTAGTCCATTCCACTTTCCATACTGCAATCAAGAGTGATATTGGTCAAAGTATAAATCTAACCATGTCACCTTGCTGTTCAAAACAACTTCATTTGCTTCCCATAGTACTTAGGACAATTACCAAAATTCCTATAACATGACCTAAAAGATTTGATTCTGTCTACTACTTCAGCCTCAATTTATGCACCTAACTTATGTCTTTCACTTCTGGCAACACTGGTCTTTTAGTTGCCTAGCCACTGAACCTTTATAAATGCTATTTCTTCTCAGCCATAAGAAGAGATGAAATATCGCCATTTGCAACAATATAGATGGACCTTGAAATAACCATACTAAGTGAAATAAGCCAGATAGAAAAAGTTGAAAATCACATGATATCACTTATATGTGGGATATAAACCTAAAATCAACAAATGAACAGGACAAACGGAGACTCATGGACATGGACAATGGACAATGGACTAATGATTACCAGAGGGGAGGGGAGAGGAGGGAGGTAGACGGGGGAAAAAAATGTAAATCATTTCTTCAATTAAGAAAATAATAATAATAATACTAATAATAATAATAATAAATAATAATAAAATAAGAAAAAAAATGCTATTTCCCCTTTCTCCTTGTACATGTTCTCTCCTTTTCATGTAGTAAATTCCTATTCACCTGCAGAGCTCAAGAGCAATCGCTGATCCTCCTCAAGATGTTTTTTCCATTCTCTTTCACCAGATCAAATTCTCCCAGCATACAATGTGTCAGCTAGTGCACATCCTCCATGATATTTATCACAGTTCCAAGTATATGCTGTTTTTGTGATTTCATTAATACCTATCTCTTTCACTATTATGAAATATCTATGAGGGCAGAGATGATTTCTAGTTTTGCTAAATTTTTATTTCCAGTATAATAGAATTTTCTTCACATCATCTTTCTTAAAGGGAAAGAGAGAAGTTGGGGGTGGGGAGGAACAAAGCATTCCAGGTGTGGCAGAAATAGCGAGCTTTCCACCACAGTTTATATTTCTCTCCTTCAGAGTAGAAGTATTGCTGAGAAGCGATTCTTGCTCTGATCAGGAACCAAACCGGCTGGCACCCTGATTTTGGAATTCCCAGCCTCCAGAACTGTGAGAAAATAAATTTCTGTTGTTTAAGTCTCCCAGTCTATGGTATTCGTTATTGTAGCCCTTGTTTTAAGAACAAACATTTTGCATTGCCCTCTACTAAATCCTTAAGTGAAATGTATTGAAATTGTAACTTACAAATACACATACTTTCAAATATTGTATTGTCCTAACTATAGTATAAAAGAGAAATTAAAGGAATGTGACTTCGAACATGTACATCAATACATTAATGCTCAAATATGACTATTCTAGAAAATATAATGAATGCTTGCACTTGCTTATATAAATAAGTTTGAAGTAAAAGTAAGAGGATCATAAGCCATTCCACCCAAGAAAATCAGGAAAATAAATGAGCAGCCATATACTTCATCATGGTTTTATATTACACCATATGTTTTTTAACAAAATAAACTATAATCTTTATACTATACATGTATTCCTGTAATATATGGTGTATCTCAAAACAATTAAAAACACTCTGTTTTATGTAGAGTTGGACTGGTTCTAATAATTAGGAACATGTTTTGCACCTCCATAATGGTCAGTGAGACAGCTGAAAGTCATGAGAATTCCTCACTGTTTGGAATTGTCGCACTCTTTATAGAGTATATAGCTTCTCTACTCATTAAATATCAAGAGCACTTTCCCTAAATAACTGTAACAAAAAAAAAAGTCCCTATAAATGTCTAAAATGCCACATTGAGGTTGATACAACCTCCACTGAAAACCAACATAGTAAATGAATGCCTATTATACACAAAGCATATGGAACTACATATGTGGGAGAGAAGAAGCCAGTGATTCAGGGTGGAGTGATGGTACAACAACAAAAAGAAATGACACTAAAAGAATATAAGTATTTATGAGAATAGCTGTTTATAATTTATCCAGGATGAAGAGAGTTGAGTTTGGCCAAAAGAACAGATATAGTCAAGCAACCAGAAATCTTAAAAAGGGAGCCAGAACATGTAATAGGTATGGAGAAGTAGGAAAAATAGTAAATAAAGATGTTAAAAAAGCCATTATCACTTGAGCCAGACCAGTAGTTTCTCTTTTCTCCCAGGACACTGTACTAATTCCAAATCCGAAGGCTTTTTCGTGTTGCTTTCCTTCTAAAGACACTCTGCTTTTTCTTCTCTTGCCTATGTAAAA
>NW_011888916.1:4064267-4069723 GCF_000151845.1 Pteropus vampyrus
TCCCAGGACACTGTACTAATTCCAAATCCGAAGGCTTTTTCGTGTTGCTTTCCTTCTAAAGACACTCTGCTTTTTCTTCTCTTGCCTATGTAAAATATATTTCTCAACAGAATTCAGGCAAAGTCCCACTTTTCTAGAAATTTTTTTGCAAGTACCCCCAGCTTCATGACTCTTTTCATTGTAGAAACCCTAAAGTGTTCCACAATCTGAATATTTATTAACCAGCTCCTAGGTGCCTATAAAAAAATCTTTTATTCTTTCCAGTATAAGCATTTCTATGAAAACCTATGCCTTGAATACAAAAATAATCCTGTCAGCTCACTGACCATCCACTGCTTTATGAGGGTAGTAAGACTTATCAATTTATACGCTAAATCTAAAAGTAAAGAATCTGGAGGTGAGAGTGGAGTAGAGTTAAAGATGGGTGGAAATGCAGTTCTTTCAAAGAATTCATTTGGAAAAGAGGACTCTAAATACTTACACCTATTTTTAAATGGACTAGCCAGTGTAGAGCTGGAGGAGTACAGTTACCTGAAGATAAAAATCAGTGTCCTATGAGATTTATCCCATTCTCTCCACTCTGTATTTTTATATATTTGGTTTACTTGTTTTCTCTTCATAATCTACTCACACAATACACATATATTAAGAAACCACGTTATATAGCAGATGACCTGCTAAGTACTAGCGATTAATTAAGATCAACAAGGTCCTTATCATCCTGGAACTTACAGAGTAGTAAGAAGGGAAGATTTTAAACAAAGATGAAAATAAATATACAATTATAAATTACAAGTGATTTAGGATAACTAAAGAGGCTCCCCTGAGCCCCATGTAAGACACCGAGCATTATGCTTCCTGACGTGTGTGAGCACACATGTGTACATGTGTGCACACACACACACATATATTATATACATCAGTGAGCATGCACATATGTATGTGTATCTGAGTGAATTCCACATAACAGGATGGGTCTGCATCAGTTGAATTATGCCAGGTCCCCGCTCCTCTCAGGGAAGGCTTGCACAAGGACACAATCCCATCCAAACACGAACAAGGGACAGCTCTAACATAAGTGCTATATTCGTAGCCTATACTAGTGGTTCTCAAATGCCAATCCTCGGTTAGACGGCAAGAGAGCTGCATAAGGATCACCTAAAACTATAAAAACTATAAAAACTATAAAAACTTGTTAAAAATAAAAAATTTCCAGTCTCCATTCTCAACAATTTCAACTTAGTAGGCCTGAAATGAATTTTTGTAAAGTTCCACCTGGATGATTCTGACACTCGGTAGATCTAAGCCTGTAGTCATACAGTGCCTTGACTCATTACTTCACTGTTCCATATTCTTTTATCACACTCAAACCATGACAAAGCACTATGCTATTTGGTAAGCATGAAATAAATTATTTTCAAGTAAATAAGCAAAGGTATTAGAAGGAAAGTTATGTATCTTGTTTGGCTTTGTTTTCCCAACTATATTAACTCTATTATCAAGAAGCTTTCACTTAAGGACAGAAAAGACAAACTCTGAGACAGAACTCCAAATGTAGGACTTGAACTACTAGTGGTATGACAGATAATTAATATGGTACCCCAAATGATTTTAGATGGTACACAGTAATATTTTACCTGGCACATGGACATACACTAAATAATATAGCATCACAAAAAAATGTATTTTCTTTTCAATTACCTTTCAATCAGAAATCTTCGGTTAGCTATTTATGTCTCCTATATCTCTCTACCATTGCTCACCTCATTTTAAGAAATAGAAAACATGTCTTACAGCCTTTGGAAAACAACAGTTATCTAGACAGAATTTAGCACAATTGTCTTGTCTTCACTGTATTTTTTAAGACTATCATACTTTGAAAGCATGTAATATTGATTTTTCATTTACAGTGGTGAGAAAAAAAGAAGGTAAATTTAAAGAAAAAAGCATAAATTGCATGCAGATATTACGAGGATCCTCTGTGAATGACTAAAATTATGAGGATCCTCTGTGAATGACTAAAGTTTACAAATAGTACTGTGTATTACTAAAAGCAACAACCAATTTCTGTCTCTCTCTTTTTCACACACACTTATACATACACAAACACATTCAATAAGTAACTATACCAAATGAACAATCAAAAGCCACAAAATACTTGTGGGAAGAAATGTAATGAAAAGTCTATTATACCACTTGACAATGTAGCCAAAATAATGACATTCATATGACAATTATTGTTTGTGCAATAATCTCTGACATGCTTTTGTCTGAGAGCAAGGATAGTTATCATTTTGTAATGTATACTATATACCTTATAATCCTTGGGTCGGTAGCAGCCAACATGAGAATGATCTAAAAAAGGATATACAAAAGAAACTATAAATATTTCATATCAAAAAAAGAAAATTTTGTTTCAACCTTGATTTTTTCTACTATCACCCTGTTACTATGATTATAATGCATACAGCAGTTTTCAAAAATATCTTAAAATCCTTCAACAATGTTACATAAGTGAAGATGATAAGCAACAAGTTAAAATCTGTATCAGTTCTTCAGTAATTAAGGGATTTCACAAATACTAATTTCATTAGAGTAGGAAATACCTGAATATAGATTTGCATAACTTTTAGTTGATAAACCAATTTGTCTACATGATTGGTTATGAAATTGATATGGATGACATGGATAATTTACAGTTTAAAAAACCAGTTTATGATGAAATATAATTTGAATACATAGATTTTATAGATATTATCAAACTACATGTATTCCTATTCTTAGTGTCAAGTTTGCATAATGGAAACAAGACCAGCTTTAGAAGGTGGTAGCACATACTTTAGTGTACAGACCTTTTTAACAAATAAATCTACATTAGTCTGGCCCACAGCACTTCTTGTATGACCTTGGACACATTACCTAATCTTTCTAAGTCTCAGATTCCTCATCGGTCTCATGTACCTCTTTCATAAATTTTTTAAAGATTACATTAGATAATACATGTAAGGCAATAAAATAAATGTTAACTAATATTACTAACACCATCAGCGACCTCATTACTATCAAATTCTAAGTCAAATAAGCCTAGGTTTAATTTCTGATTCCACCATTTATCAAATATATTACTTTGGTCGAGTTATACAATTAATCTGTTTCACTCCTAATTTTAAGAGTATAAAGACAATGCTAACTATCTCAGAGAGTCATAATAACGATTAAATTATACAGCTTATGAAAGTCCCTATATCAGTAACAAAGTCGATTACAAAACAATTCTAAATCTCTCCCGAAGATAACGACTGCTACACAGTCGATGCAGACTTTTGGTTTTACTCATTACTTAAAGGAGTCAGCTTTTAAGAATCAACTTTTAAGTATTATAATCTTTTTTATATTGACAGTCAAGCATATTAGAATCATAATTTGCAATTTTACTTCCTTACTCATACATTCTGGTCAAAAGCATTCTAACATTCTACATTTCACCTTCTAAACTGCTTTGTCCAGAAAAAATAATGGCTATATGGACAGACACCTAGGATAGTCTATATTTAGTCAGTTAGCTTTCTTTTATGGTACAAGTGTTGCTTATTTTCCAAGTGTCCTGAACCATTGTAGAAGAGAGCTGAAATATTAATGTATTTCACACAAGGACAATTTCACCATTTAATTCAGTAAGATTCAACTTACTTCAAGTGCTTTTCAAAATTAAAAATGAAAATAAATCACAGTCCAGCTCTTCTTCTGCAAAGTCTAATATACAACATGGCCACAAGTAGCAGAAGAAATAAAAGAATGATAAGGACATCCTGAGCCTAGTTCTCCAAACATGCTAACTTTGAAAATTAAAGTAATAATTTCTGGACATGGTATATCTTCCCTTTGACAGCTAATGTAATATTAAAAGTATCAATATATTAAAAAACTAGTATGTCTTTTGCTTTAAACGAAATATTTATAAACTTCCTCTAATTCAGGCAGATTTATAATTTTCTTTCATTTTTACAAATTAAACTGTTACTTTGATCTGAGGTTTCCCAATGTTCACATTTAATCACCCATACCAATAATTACTAATTATATTCTATACAGGTGATAAGAGTCATGGCTTGTGGTTGCAAAGTGCTTATAGTTTACTTTGGTTAAGTTATACAAAGTTGAATAATGGCAGCATAAAGGAATAGGCTAAGTCAGAATGGTATACACAATTGGTATTATTAAAGTCATATCAGAGATCAATCTCTCAAGGTTGTATCTCTCAAAAAAGCTTCCTAAATGAGGAGAAAGTTGAGTTGGGCCTTAATGAATGGGTCACATCTGAGAAAAGTATGAAGAGCTAATTTGATCGTGTGTGTGTGTGTGTGTGTGTGTGCGTGCGTGTGTGCACGCGTGTGCGGGGGGGAGGAGTAGAGAAAGAAAGAGATTATCTTGATCGACTTCTTTAAATCTCATGTTTCTTTGTCTGTAAAATGAGGATAAATAATAGTATCTAAAATTCTCGATATTCCTATGAGTAATTAACCAATGAAATATAAGTACTTAGAATAGCTGCTAGCAAAAAACATATATTCAATAAATATTAGCTATTATCTGATTCTCTAATAACTTCATGATATAGGTATTATGGACTGAATGTTCGTGTTATCTCAAAATTCATATCTTAAAGACCTAGCCCCCAAAGTGATGGTATCTGAGGATTGGGCCTTGGGTGGTAATTAGTTAGATGAGGTCATAAGGATAGGGCCCTCAGGGACAGAGAGCTTGCACTCATGTGCATGCTCATGTATAGTTTCCTGCTGTTTCTCTCAATCTCTTTCTCCATGCATACACAAAAAAGAGATCATGTGAGTATAGGGTGAGATGGCAGCTACCTATAAGCCAAGAGATCTCAGAATGAAACTTACGTTGCCAGCACCCTGATCTCAGACTTTCCAGCATCCAGACTTTCCAAAAATGCGATAAAATATTATCTGTTGTTTAAGCCCCCAGTCTATGGTATTTTGCTTTGGCAGCCTAAGCAGACTAATGTAATACATAATACTAATTATTATTTCTACTCTACATTTCAGGAGGCTGAAATAACATCAGATTATGGATTTGTTAGCCAAATAGATGTGATATACATATAATCAAATTAATCAAATATCAAGTAATGACTAATACTACACATTGAAAACAAAATGTGGCCATCAGTTATCAAAACATTTCCTTAGCAATTATCTAATATAGAAACTAAGGTCCACTTTGTATCGAAGTCACCAGTTACACTGGGAGTAATTTGATAACTCTGAGTCTCTGCATCCTGCCTTTCTCCCTAGTTGACCCTCACCCAATAGGTTCAGATATGACTCAGTCCTAAAGGACCAATCCTGACTTCAAGCAAGGACTTAAAAAAGCTTTAATCTAAAACTCGACATCTCTTAGCAACTCATTCTTTCTATCAAAGTAATTCTTGA
>NW_011888916.1:4071313-4077526 GCF_000151845.1 Pteropus vampyrus
ATGATGCCCTTGATTTTCTCCTCCAGATACATAAGT
Organism: Pteropus vampyrus; assembly: GCF_000151845.1. Taxonomy (NCBI): domain Eukaryota; kingdom Metazoa; phylum Chordata; class Mammalia; order Chiroptera; family Pteropodidae; genus Pteropus; species Pteropus vampyrus. The sequence continues at coordinate 4,071,350 of NW_011888916.1, forward strand.
GATTGGACAAAGCTTCCAAACATTCTTGAGACATAGTGAGTTTCTTCAAAAAGACTACACAAATTACAATTAGAATTATATATCATGGAAATTCCAGATAGAGAAAATGTGCTCAAAAAATTTATCTAAGAAGAAACAAACAAAAACAAAACAAAACAAAACAAAACAAAACAAAACAAAACCACCTGAATGAAAGCAGAGAAAGGAGGAGAGTGCTGGAAAACAAAGAAACGTGGGGTTAGAAGATATGGATTCTAGACTGACCATGGCTATCTCAGAGCTCTCTCACAAATCAACCTCTTCGAGCCTCTGTCATTTTTCTTGATCAAATACAGTTAAATTCATCTTCACATCATTATTATGAGGACTAAAACAAACAACGGTGATGAAAATGATATCCTATAAAAACTTAAGTATTATTAGGCAAGATAATTTGGCAAAAAAATGTTCAAAAACTTCCATCAAAGTAAGATAGTTTCAAGTAAAAATTCACTATGTTTAAGAGAGACTATCATAAGAAATCCCGATATGCATTTAAATAGCTGATGAAAACCCAAATCACAACTGCTCAACTGCCAGCCAAGGGGAAAACATGTAGTCAAATGAATGGAGGCATGAAAATTAAAGAAATAAGAAAGGAAAATCTTTATAGTAGAAATGCAAGTAATAAATTTACGAAGAATAATGGAATTTTAAAAAATCCCTATTTGGCATATATCACAGTAATAAATAGTTTCAAGCAAGAATCATCAATGTATGCTAAAGGGGCCAAAGTTGAGGAGTAACAGGGTATTACAGAGTCTCCAGGTATCTCTCCATACTATTAAGGGAAGAGACAGCACCTTTATGATAGACAAACCTAGCAGGTACCATCTTAATCAAGTGAGCAAACTAACATCACCAGTAAAACAAAGCAACATCGTATACTTCCTGACATGATACACTCAGAGTAACACATCATGCCTATTGTATTATTCTGGGGAAAATGAATAAGCTAAATCTAACCATGAGGGAAAAAATCAAACAAATTGAGGGACATCCTACAAAATAACTGGACTATACTCTTCAAAATTATCAATGTCAAAAACAAATTAAGACTAAGGAATTGAACTATGTTAAAGAAAACTAAAGAGACATGGCAAATGAAGGCCATGCAATATGTGGGATTTCCTTTGCTATAAAGATTTTATTGGGACAAGTAGCAATATCTGATTTAGGTTTATAAGTTGGATATTATTCTTATAAAGTTGTTAATTTTTGTTTTTGATAACTGCATCACATAAGACAATATCTGTATCAGTCTCCCTCGGCTGCCATAACAAAAACCACAGACTGGGTGGTTTAAACAACATACATTTATTTCTCACAGTTCTGGAGGCTGGAAGTCTGAGATCCAGGTGCCAACATAGTCAGGTTCTGGTAAAAGCTGTTTTGACTTGAAAATGGCTGCCTGATGGCTGTGTCTTCTCATGGCAGAGAGGGAAAACAATATCTCTCTGGTATCTCTTCCTATAAGGGCACTAAACTCATCTAAACCTAATTGCCTCCCAAAGGCTCCATCTGCAAATACCAACACACTGGGATTAGAGCTTTGACATGTGAATTTTGAAGGGACACAATTAATTCCATAGCGATGCCCTTGTCAAAAAAAAAGTTCATACATAGGTGCACATACAGAGATGGAGGTAGGGAAGAGAAAGAGATCGAGAGGGAGACAGAGAGGCAAATATTAATATTTGTGGATTCTGAAAGGTATATGAGAATTCTTTGTACTCTTTCAACTTTTCTGTGAGTCTGGAATTTGGCAAATATATAACTGTTAAGAGAAATCAGATACTTAAGTGCATTCCGAAGACACCTTCTAAATAAATATCTATATTGAGGTTATTTGCTGTTTTCTTATTCTTAAAGCTTAATTTTCCATGTCTATAAATTTCCTCTAAGAGGGGAAACAATATAATATCTGTTCCTAATTTCATGTAATCTGACATTCTAGGTATAAAAGAGTTATTAACACATCTATCTCCCTGTTAGTGCTAAAGAAACAAAATAAATGAGCACAAACTTTGCATGTTCTCAGAGAAGAATGTTTCAATTACCCATTTAAAAGAAAAAAGAGATTATCTACTACAGGTTAGAAACAGAAATAGATGGAGCTCACTACATGTCATGATTATATTTTTTTCACTCTATCTTTTTTCTTCCTCTGCCTTTTTCAGTGTGTAGTAAATTAACTTAAAGGCTGCTGGTGAATGCTTGCTGAAATGACTAGCCAATGTCTATAGATACTAACACTCAAATATCCCTAATTATACAATACCATTTAATCTTCATAAAAATCATCTTCATATTGAACTTAAGAAAAGACTTATCTAACTATTAGAGCCAGGAGTAAAGATGAAAGAAATATTCCTATAAGCTAAACCTAAAGGATGTTATCTTTTCAGAAATATAAGTGATAAGTATTTATATATTATAATTACAGCTAATATTAAGTCCTGTGTGCTAGAGCATTTTATATGGTAACATTTATCATTTATCTTCATTCTTTAATAAAGTGATTATCAAAATAGTTAAGGATTTGTTCAAGAATGCCCACTTTATAAATAAGTGGCAAAACAAGTATTTAAGTACATGTCCAAATGTATACCCCAAATCTATAACTCTATTATTACTATGGTATTTCCCAAAGCCTGTTCCACAAACTAAGTAAAATGTGTTGAGGTAGTGAAATAAATTTAGAAATAGTTGAGCCAAACAAAATCGCTTTTTTTTTTACTAGAAGATAAGAGTCTTTATTTAATATACAAATACATATTTTGAATCTCAAAGAGGGAGATGGTTTATAGCAGCACAGAAATTCTATTATTTTTAGAGAGTACTTATATGGGTATCCCACAAGTTATAGAACGTAGCGCTATACCGTATTATTCAATAATACAGCAAAGATTCTGTTTTTGTTCATTGATGCCAAGTTACAGGCTTGAATGTAGCAAAGGCAATTAAGGAAATGAAGAGAGGTAATTTGTAGCTTACCATTGTGCACCCTGGACCACCCATCTCTTTCACAGTCTCTGCCAGAAGATCCATATAAAGCATCAGCCCTGGGACTTGGGGGATCAACCTAGAAGAAGAATTTCAATGCAAAAGAAGAGCTTAAATTTTCTTTCAGTCTCCGGGCACCAGAAAATCAACTAAAATATACAGACTACATATCATCAGGTTAATGTGATAGTAACTACATGGTTCTGCCATGTTTCAAAGTCAGAGTTTAGTAGAGAATTTTGCTGTTCATTTTTAAACAAAATTAAACTCCAGAGATTTATATATATATACACACACACACACACATACATACGTATGTATGTATGTATGTATGTATGTATGTATGTATGTATATATGTATGTATATATATGTATGTATGTATATATATATAAAAGTCTACTTTAAAATGAACAGATTTACAGTTGAAATATACATTGCTCCATTGCCTAGTTTACTTTCTATTATGAAGTTTAAAAAAGAGGACTCTACTTTGCCACATTTAAAAAACAAGTGTAGCCATTTTCTACTTATCCCTTTAGTATACAGATTTTGAATTCAAACGGTGTCATTACTTGGCTATGTTCAAAGCCCTGCATGCTGAGTGCTTTACAGCTTACAGATAATAACAGTCAATCATGGTTTCTAACCAAAAATAAAAAAGTAAGCATGATAAATTTGTGCAAAAAAGACAGTTCTGTTCATTAAAATTAAAAACTTTGTGCATAAAAGAACAATACCAAGGGAGTGAAAAGACAACCCATAGCAGAAAACATTTGCAAATCATTTTCTGATCTGTAGGCATTAATATGCAGAAAAATTTTAAAAACTTCTATAACTTAATGAAAAAAAAAAACTCAATTAAAAGCAGCCAAAGGACTTAGATAGTTCTCCAAAAGGTATACAAATGACCAATAAGCCATGATCAACATTCATGGAAATTGTTCACATCATTAATCATTAGGGAAATGCAAATCAAAACCACAGTAAGATAATACTTCACTCCCATTAGCATCTCTATTATTAAAAAAAAAAAAGTAAATAATAAGTGTTGACAAGGATGCAGAGAAAGTGAAACCATTTTGTACTGTTGGTGGGAATGTAAAATGGTACGACTATGGAAAATAGTATGGCGGTTCCTCAAAAAACTCAAAATAGGATTGTCATGTGATACAGCAATTCCACTTCTGGGTATATACCCAAAAGAACTGAAAGCAGGGAACTGAACAGATATCTTTACACCATGTTCGCAGCAGCATTATTCACAATAGCCAAAAGGTGGAAGCAACCCAAGTGTGCATCAACAGAACAGATACGTAAAATGTGGCACATACACATAAAAGAATATTATTCTACTGTGAAAAGGAAATTCTGGCACATGCTATAACACGAACGAACATTGATGACATTATGCTAAGTGAAATAAACCAGTCACAAAAGGACAAATACTGTATATTCTACTTATATGAGATACTTAAAAGTAGTAAAATTCATAGAGACAGAAAATAGAATGGTAGTTACCAGGGGCTGAAGAGAAAGGGGAATTGTTTAATGGGTTTCAGTTAAGCAAAATGAAAAAAGTTCTGAAGATAGATAGTGGTGATGCTTACACAACAATGTGAATATTCTTAATGTCACTAATCTGTACATTTAGAAATCGTTAAAATGGTAAATTTTATGTGTATATTTTACCACAATTTTTCAGAATTAAAATTTTAAAAGGGGAGTCAAAAGACAAGCCATAGAATGAGAAAAAAGTTTCGAATCATATCTGATAAGCTTCTAGAATCCTAAATATATAAAGAAGACTTAAAATTAAACACAAAAAGAAAACCACTTCCCACTTAAAAATGGGCAAAGAACTTGAGTAGACGTATCTCCAAAGAAAATACATAAATGGCTAACAGACACATAAAAAGATACTTAATATCATTAGTCATTAGGGAAATGCAAATCAAAACCATAATGAGATACCACTCCACACTCCCTATGATGGCTATAATAAAAAGAAAACAAAACAGAAAATAAGTTACTGAGAATGTGGATAAACTGGAACCCTCACACATTGCTGGAGGAAACGTAAAGTGCAGCAAATACTGTGGAAAACAGTCTGACAACTCCTCAACAAGTTAAACAGAATACCTTATGGCCCAGCAATTCTACTCACAGGTATTAAAGCAATTGGGAATTAAAACAGGTATTCAAACAAAAACCTGTGTACGAATTTTCGAAGAAGCATTATTTATATAATCAAAAGGTGAAAACAACCCAAATGTCAATCAACAGATGATGGCTAAACAAAATATGGTATATCTATATAATGGAATATTATTCAGCCATAAAAAGAATCGAGTACTGATATATGCTATAACATGGATGAAAACTCAAAAACACTATATTAAATGAAAGAAGCCAGACACAAAAGGCCATATAATTGTATGATTCCACTTACATGAAATGGCAGAATAGGAAAACCTACAGAGATAAAAAGTAGGTTAGTGGTTGCCAGGGGCTGGGGAATGGGAGGCGCAGGAAGTGAATGCTTGAGTACAAGCTTTCCATTTAGGGTAATGAAGTAGTTCTGGAACTAGATAGTCGTGACAGTTGCACAACAATATGAATGTACTTAATGCCACTAAATTACACATTTTAAAGTATACACTTTAAGATGATTGAAATGGTAACTTTTATATTATATATATTCTACCACAATAGAAAAAAAAAGGGTCTTATTCTGCATAAACGAAATCCTATTCTATATAAATGACTAAGAAAAAAATGCTGTTTAACTCTTCCAGAATGATTGTCCCAGTTTGGGGGCATGTTAGTGATTTCTTGAAATTGATCCATATTCTTTTAGGCTATTTTTCATACAATGTATATAAAATTAGAATATCTTTCTTAAAAATGTTAACTTTTTCGGTTATCAATTTGGTAAATGCTTTTAAAATCATGAATGGCTATGGGGCGGGGGGTGGATGGAAGACATGTCTATGTTTACAAATGCAACTGGAAAAATCCAATCTCCTTGTACAGTGCGATAAACAATTTTCTAACTACAGGCTTAGAAGTATGCATTTCTTTCTATTCATTAGAAAGCTAAGAGGGAAATAATTTAAATTAAAATGTCAAGA
>NW_011888916.1:4078512-4090886 GCF_000151845.1 Pteropus vampyrus
TCATGTGGACATAAGCTCTAAACTTAAACCACATTAAAAGCAGGTTTCTGTATAGAAAGATTAGAACTATGCAACCCTTAACTCTCTTCATTTTCAAAGGCTTTTTCATCCCCATCAAATGATGATTGGCTTCAAAGATCCATTATATAAGGTTTACCCAAGGCACATAATTTCAAAGGAAACTTACTTTCCATTATAATTTTTAAAACGGCTGAGGCGGGTCTTCCTTTTCATAAAGAAAACTTGGTCTTCTTTTAAAACCCTACTCTGCCCTTTTAATAGTAATGCCAATTGCATCTAAGTTTAAGGTGTAGGATTATTATTACATTGTCCACTGTTTAAGAAGAAAAGAAATGGGTACTTAGAGGATTTAACATGGCATTCATAATGGAGCTTGATCTCTGTCAGATGTAAAGACTGATGAAAAAAGTGTTCTTCTGTTTTAAGTTAATTTTTCACTTTAGATTGCTAGGCTGAGACAGCAGAAAAGAAAATTATTAATATGAGTTAGAAGCTGAGAGAAGTTTTAGAATCATATTTTCAGTGAAGAACAGATTAGATCTGTATTAAATGGAAATGTTTAAGGGAACACATACATGTCTAATCACAAATGGAGGTTTATCTGTTTCTTTTTTGAATTCATAGGGTCCCAGATTTAAATGGGCCAGCCGCCGCCTGGTGTCTTCGGATAGCTCACACATGCGTCTTTTTGTGTAGGGAGATGGAGAGTGTGATTTTGAAGAAATCGTAGGCTGTTCGTAGTTTTTTGCATTTACGCAATATTTACTTCTCTCAGGTGACTTGGACTTTTTCTTCTGTGATCTTGATGTTCTGCTTTGAAGTTTGCTGTGTGATTTTTCAACTGGAGCCGTATGGTAAATATATTTATCCTAAACGTAGAAAATAAAAATTGACTTCAGTAGAATGCAGATAGATAGATAGACAGACAGACAGATATAGATATACACTTTAAAAAGTAATTTAAGGCACATATAACCTGTAAAATCCAATTAGATTAGTCTGTTGTATCTGTGTAGATCTGGGGGAAGTCAAATCCATATTTTCCAAGATAACTCTCTGTCTAGTAGTTAATAAAGTATACTGTATCAAATTTCCTCTTAAGTCTAACAAGTAATTTATGAAAATGAAAGCCCAATATTTAATCACTTGAAAAATCTAAGAAAGTCAGAAAAATTATTTTTCAGCATACTAAATTATTAAGGCAAACTTTGATCTGTCATTTATAATTATCTAAAAACTGAATATTTAAGAGGGCTTTGTTTAGTAATGTTACAGATATACATGCTTAATTAGTTGATTATGAAATCTTTATGGAGAAAACTATTAGACTAAGTTTCATTCATACTGCTTTAATGACATACACATATGTATAATGTGAAAATCTAAAGAATAAGTTTATATGTATTTTCATGAAATGTATTACTTGGATTATACAAGGTAAATAGGATTTTCAGATCTCTTCCAAACTATAACTTTACAATTCAGAGACAGATATTTGTACCATCTTAATTCTGGTTCCACATTGATATAAAAGTAAAAATGTATAAAAGACACATTACAAATTTTAATGACTAGTATTCTATCTTCTAAAATATTTGTTAGCAGCCTAAAATTTTAAAAAACAAATGTGATGTTTCTAATTTCTTTTTTTTTTTTTTGCATTAGGATAACATTTTATATAGTCTCTGCTTTATGAATGCATTAAACACTGGATTACAAGTAAATAAGACCTTTTCACTATCTAGTATTATAAGTTTTCCAATATTAAAAGAAAATGGACAGGTAAGAATCTTTGAGTGTCTTCTTAACTTTAATCACTTTTAAAAAACACCAATCATACTCTCTCTCTACTTTCTCAATCCTGCTCCCTATTTTCTAAAGGTATCTCTTCTAAAAAAGTAAAACACAAATGTGAAATAGAAGGGAGAAGAGTCAAATATTCTTTAAAAACAAATAAACGGGAAAGAACATATATTTTCCTAATTGGAAAAATAAGTCCATCAGTTTCACACAAACCAGCAGCATCGGATTATTTCATTGTCTTTCTTTCTTCTATAGCTCTTGATATGCTCCTGGACCTTCTCCCACCTTGTTCAATGGCTTCAACAAGTAATTCAGAATTCTTCTACCTTATCCCATTTCATCCACCTCTATGACATCACACTGACTCACAGAAGCAGGAATATTAGCACATGAAAGGGCCTTTGAGGTTTAATAAAATGTTCAAGCAATGAATCTAAGACCTTGGACTTAGACTTTCCATTTATCAGCTTCAATTATTTCCTTATACTTTCCCCTGGATGTCATTATTCAGATCCAAAGTGAAAATTCCTTGCTGACCAAAACTTCTTTTCTTCAACCTACTTCTTTTATTCTTACCCTCCTCACCTTCTCTGACCCTAGACCTCTTTCCCCGAGACCTTTATAAATTTTTAGTATCTCTTAGCTCCAGATCCAGATGAACCAACCCATAATCATCCATTTCAGCAATGCTGTAAAGTTCTTATTCACCTCTGATTATACCATACCTGAAGTAATCCTATCTTCTTTCTTCATATTTTTGATTGCTGAATACTACTAGAGGAAGTTATAAACTGTGGTGTATCTACTACAGATATATGCTGTCTAACTTCACCCGACCCTCAGTGCATCCTATTAAAGCCCAATAAAACTTAAAATAGTGGCTGTTTTATACTGTTGACATAATGGCTCCCTCCTTTGATCAACAGGACAGTATAATAGCACACTTGACACAAAGAGGGATTTGAAAAATATTTGCAGTCTTTTACTCCTGAAAACCTTCTTGCCCCTAAGTGATTGAGCCAAATTGAGCTAAATTAGCCTACTAGAAAATGAGTCTTATGGCCATTGTCCCAGCTGAAATCAAGCCAATTACCAGAAATGGAAAGTCTGTCCTGGACCAAAAAGGCAGACAACCGCCAGACATGTGAATGAAGCCATCCTAGATCATTCAGCCCTAGGCTAGCCAGTACAGACCAAAAGAATTACCGAGCCAATCCAGAGAACTGTGAGGAACACTGTGTTTTAAGCCGCTAAGTTAGTGTGGATTTTACACAGCAAAAGCTTAACGAATATATTAATAAAGCTACTATTGATATTTAATAATAAATTTTACTTTGTAGGAGGTAAAAAAAAAGTAGATAACTAGTTTTATTCCAGAAAATCACAGTAATATGCATAATTTTTCAGTTCATTCAATTGGTGACAAAACATCTCATTTGAAAACAATGTGCCTAAAGGAATAAAAATCATTATAAGTATTTTTAAACTTCAATAATTTCATGATTTTACTGACTCCTCTCTTAAAAACCAAAATGGTTTCTTATTCTTCATTTGAATCCGAAAATGCTGCTTTATAGCCATTAAAATTTTACTTGTAACTAATATCACTTTTTAAAAAAGCAGATTTATCACATTCTCAAATAAGTTCAAATAGGATTAAAATACTGGCTGTGTGCATTCAGAATTTTAATATAAGAGTGTATATTTTGCGGTGCCCACCAGACAGTGTTGCAACTATTGTCTTCTGATCTCTCCCAATTGTCTTAATTAAAAGATAATAACCTAGAAACAGCCACAAAATTAATTACTTATATGTTATATGCCAGGCATACTGCATATAGTCTCTTTTTTAATTTTTAAAGCAGTCTTATGAGGAAGTGGAACCCATATCTGTCTGATTCTAAAGCATATTTTTTTAAACAGTCTGACACCAAAGCCTATTCTCTCACATCTCTGTTCAATAAAGAAAAAATGAGGGACATTTTTGAAATAGCAAGTTAAAGAAACGAAAAAGTCTTCCACAAAGTTACAGAGAAAAATGTTAGCTCCTAAGTCCAACGAAACCAATGGGGTGACAGCTTACACTTAGAAAGGATCCTCCGCCAAGCTGTACACGCAGAATGTGTGCACTTTAATGTATATATGCTATACTCCAGATTAAAAAAAAAAACAAAAAAAAGGCTTTTCTACCAACCCACTAAAAGAGCATACGCCAATGTGGAGAGAAAAAATTTGGCTGAGGCCAGGTAAGCCATTTCTAATAATTTATAATTTATAACAAGCGTGCACAGTGCATATCACAAAACAAGTCAGTACCATATCTCTATGGTTGGAAACCCCAGGCTGTTAGAGCTCTAACGGCTGTGCTTCAGCTTGCATTTAAAAAAGATAAATAACTACGGTCAAACTCTGATGTACTAAATATCTTGCTAATAAAATATGATTCCCTTGATAATTTTATAATTATATTTTACCTTTCTTAGCTTAAATCAGTTATCATCCTCAGCAAATGTACTCTAAAACTGATAATGCCATAATTTAACACTCCACTCTTCCCATCCTAGGCCCAGTCCTGCCCTGTTTGGGTTCTCTGGGCTTTACATATTACTGGCTCTTCATCACAGACTGGCCATTGTTACCTGGTCATAATGCAACCACATATGAATGAAACCTAGACGTCAGTAGATAACATGTGGATAAGGTAGCAAAATGACCCTGGTGACTTAGTAAGAAGTTAGACCAAAACAGAATATTAGATCCAGATATCTAAGTTTACTAAAGGCAGTTTTCACAAATATAGAAGGTGTTAGGCTGGAGTGTCCAAGCTTCCCTTGGTCTGATAGTATCGGTATGGCCACCAAACTGAGAACAGTCCCTTAAGGAATTAGAGACACTCAAGAAACCATACTCACTAAACACCAATATCCCAGCCTGAGAACTTATGATTATATATGCTAAAAAGGTATCCTTTGAACTTTCGGCGGTAACCAGTAACTTCTGAAAAACTTACAGAATCCTCCAATCTAGTTCTCATGGGACTTCTTGATCCCAATATCTTTCTGACAGCCGAATTTCTTGGCATTAAAACAAAAAGGCCCATAAAGTTAAAAAAAATAAAATAAAATAACATCATGGCACCATCTACTTCAGGTACCAAACTTTTTTTTACACATTTATTAAGAGGTAACCAAGCTGCTAAAACCTATGTCAATCATTTTACCTAAAGATTGACCAAAAAAAGTGAAAATAGCTACAGCCAAAAATAATAATAATAATAAATAATGCTTGCCAAATGCCCATAAATATGAACAAATAAATTAAATCATTAAATACTTTAAATGACTTTAACCTGAGTGCGGCACTTCCTTGAACTTATCAGACATTCAGTAATCACTGAGGTTGTAGAAAATTCCAGCTTTGGAGCAATTCCCTGAGGGGGCAAAAGGATATTATTAGACATTTCAATTTAAAAAAGGATAATTATTAGTGATGGAAATATGAACTAGAGTAATAAACACTTGTCAAGGTTCAGCTCCTTCACTTGTTGGTTTGCGCTTCTTATTAAAGACAACATAATAATGCTAAATGTTAGCTAGAAACAGTTTCACCACTTATGATTCACTTATGAGTTGATTACATTACGTTTATAGAATAATTAATAGTTTTTTTCATTTTCAAGTATATCCCTTTCAAATTCTTTTAAGATTTGAAAACTATGATATAATATTAAAGTCACAAGTACATAAAAATATTTAATGGATTTCAGCTCTTTTTATTTTTGCAACTTAAGATATATCTAACTACAATCAAGAAATACTTTGGATAGTCTGTTAAAAAAAATCACAGCTCCTGGGTATGCAGTTGTTGAAAACAGAAGAGAGATAAATCTCTACTAATTCCTTCAACATTTTTTCCATAATGTAGCTTACATTCAGATCTATGAATGACTCTGGCTTTTATTTCTTGCAACATTTCAATCACCAGCTTGAAAACTGTTTTGAGGAAGGTGAAAACAAATGGTGAAATTCAAAGGGACAGTAACAAAGCATCTGAGAAAACACAAGTTATGAATTCACTGAAACATTAAAAGACATTGTCTGTACCTACTGCAGCTTTACTCTAATATAGTGGAAAACAGACATTGACCAAAGGTACCTACATTGTCCTCTACAAACACAGCCTTTGACCTACTAAGTTTAACGTTTCGAACATCAAACAGGTTACAGAAAAGCAAGTCTGACTTGCCTAAGAATTAACTGAATGATTGTTTTCTTGCAAACATATCTATTATTAATGATGTCCACTATGCCTCTTTGTTAGTTATCTATTGCTGAATAACATATTAGCAGCTTAAAACATTAATAAACACTTATTATCTCATATAGTTTCTATGGGGCAGGAATGTGCAGAAGCACTAATTATAAACTAAGTAGTTTTATAAACCACTAAACAGTAGTTTTGGCTCAAAATTTCTCATGAGATTACAATCAAGATGTAATAAGCTGTAGTCATCTGAAGGCTTTATTAGGGCTAGAGGATCTGCTACTCAAGAAGGCTCATTCACACAGCTTTGGCTGAAGGCCTCACTTCTTTTCTAGCTTTTGCAAGGAGACTCAGCTCCTCATCACATAAACCTCTCCACGGGGCTGCTTGAGTGTTCTCATGACATGGCATGTAAATAGAGAGCGAGCGAGCGAGAGAGAGAGAGAGAGAGAGCGAGAGAGAGAGTGAGAGAGAGTGAGAGAGAGAGAGAGAGAAGGGAGGAGAAGGAGGGGAAGGAGAGAAAGAAAAATTCTTATATATGGGAGTCTCTCTCTTTCTATGTAAATATATGTGTGTGTGTGTATATATATGTTATACATATATGTATTTATATATAGCCTTAGCAATCTAATATCTTCTAATTATACATAAAAGTTAACTCAAATTGAAGGAAGGAAGATAACTACTAATGGTCCATACTCTTATGTTTATATTGCCAATCTAAAATAATAGAGCATTTTAAATTACTTTTAAAAGACCATAATTTAAAATCAATTTTTTTTTCATTGCAGGTTACTATACAGTTGAAACACTTCTTGAAAAGTTTTATAGTATAGAAGGTGGCTAATGGACATTGAAAACATCCCAAAAAAGAAATATTTCCTAGATCTGCTAGTCCACTTTTATGCTTTCAGCAAGCTGAAGTTGCTATTTCCTAGGATAGAGCATATCATAAACATAGAGCTGCAGGAGAAATTAATCCACCATATCGGCTCATATATCACCCCACTTTCCTTACTCAGACTACTCTTTTATAAACTTAGTAAAAAATGTCCAAATTATGTCAAGCTAAACAACTTTTGCTTTTTGCTTTTTTGAAACAGCAGAGGCTTCTCTCAGTTTCTTTAAGTGGAGGACATTTTCAGGGATGATATTATTTTGAAATCAGCTAACAAAAGTTGAAGGAAGCTGGACAGAGGATAGAAGAGTCGGCTGTCAAACTGTGGTTTTCGCTTTTAGGTGTTATGCATGTATATTCCACTACATGAACATATAATAACCTGTCCAAACTCCTACTAATGAACATGTCAATTATTTCCACTTTTCACTATAATTAACAATGCTACAAATGAACATTCCTAAGAAGGCTCTTAGTGTATCAGAGAAAATACGTCTCCTAGAAGGTTGTAGGCTATGAGAATCTTTGCCTTTGCTAGATAATTCTGAATTGTGGTTGGTCCAGTTTATGTGGTAAACAGCATAAAAGAGTCCTTTTTTTTGATAGTCAGATTTATTCAATTTTATTATTTTTACACTTTAAAAATGAAATCATATGGTTGTTTTAATTTAGATTTCTATAAATGTTAGTGATATTGAGCACCTTCCAAATGTTTACTGGTCATTCTTTTGAAAGAAAACTAGAGAGAAGAAGAGAGACAGAGAGACAGATAAGAATGGTGAAGGGGGCGTGAGGGAGAAAGAAAGGAGAGACATGTAAAGAATATAAGGCAAAATAGCACTTGGTAATTTGGGGTGGTAGATGCATGGGTTTTGTTAAATTATTTTCATTTCATTCCAGTATGTTTAAAATAACAGTAAAATTTCAGAAAACCATTATGTTTTTTATTTCTTTTTTTTTTTAATTTTTTATTTTTTATGGTGACATTGGTTAATGAAATCCAGTAAGTTTCAGCTATAAACTTTAACAGTAAGGCATATATAAGTTTATAGTGTTGCTCACTTCTCATAGTTAGATTTCTTTCTGTCACCACATATTTGACTCTCTTTATCCCCTCTACCTCCCCACTCCCTACAACCCCCTACCCTCTGGTAACCACTAGTCCATTGTCCTTGTCCATAAGTCTCTGTTTGTTTGTCCTCTTCATTTGTTGCTTTTAAGTGTCTATCCCACATATAAGTGATATGTGGTTTTCAACTTTTTTCTGTCTGGCTTATTTCGCTTAGCATGATTATCTCGAGGTCAATCCATGTTGTCACAAATGGCAGTATTTCATCTCTTCTTATGGCTGAGTAATCTTCCATTGTATAAATGTACCACAGCTTCTTTAGCCAATCACTATCATAGAACACTTCAGTTGCTTCCATGTTCTAGCCACTGGGAATAATGCTGCTAAGAACATGGGTGTGCAAATATCTTTTCAGATATGAGTTTTCAAGTCTTTGGAGTAAATACTGGGTAGAGGGATTACTGGATCGTACGGTAGATCAATTCTTAGTTTTTTGAGGAAACTTCATATTGTTTTCCACAGTGGCTATACCAATTTGTAGTCCCACCAGCAGTGTATGAGGGTTCCTTTTTCTCCGCATCCTCTCCAGCATTTGTTATTACTTGTTCTGTTGATTATAGTTATTCTAACAGGTGTGAGATGGCATCTCATTGTGGTTTTGATTTGCATTTCCCTAATAGCTAGCGATGTTCATCATCTTTTCATATATTTATTGGCCATTTGTATGTCCCGTAGCGAGAAGTCTCTGTTCAGGTCCTCTGCTCATTTTTTGATTAAATTGTTGCTTTTTATGTTGTCATTCGGTTGTATGAGTTCTTTGTATAATTTGGATATTAGGTCCTTATCGGAGGCGTTGCTTGCAAATATATTTTCCCATTTGGACAGTTGTCTCTTTACCTTGTTGATGGTTTCTTTTGCTGAGCAGAAGCTTTTTAGTTTGATGTAGTTCCATTCATTTATTTTTGCTTTTACTTCCCTTGCCTTTGAGGTCAAATTCATAAAATCCTCTTTAAGTCCAAGATCCTTGAATTTTATTCCTATGTTTTCTTCTATGCATTTTATTATTTCAGGTCTTATATTCAGGTTCTTAATCCATTCTGAGTTAATTTTGGTGTGTGGTGATAGACAACAGTCTAGTTTCATTCTTTTGCAGGTGGCTTTCCAGTTTTCCCAGCACCATTCATTGAAGAGGCTTTCCTTTCTCCACTGTATATTTTTGGCTTTTCTTTCAAAAATTATTTGCCCATATAAATATGGATTTACTTCTGGACTCTCGATTCTGGTCTGTGTGTCTGTTTTGCTGCCAATACCATGCTGTTTTGATTACTGTTGCTTTGTAGTATAATTTGAAGTCGAGCAGAGTGAAGCCTCCAGCTTCCTTCTTTTTCTCAGGATGGCTATGGCAATTCGGGGTCTTTTGTGCTTCCATACAAATCTGATGATTTTTTTTGTTGTATTTCTTTAAAAAATGCCAATGGGATTTTGATGGAGATTGCATTAAATCTGTAATATGGTCATTTTAATTATGTTGATTCTTCCAATCCAAGAACATGGAATATCTTTCTATTTCTTCGTATCTTCTTCGATTTCTTTTAATAGGGTCTGGTAGTTTTTATAATATAGGTCCTTCACATATTTCATTAGATTTATTCCTAGGTATTTTATTTTTTTTGTTGCAATTACAAAAGGAATTATTTTTTCCACTTCTTTTTCTGACACTTCATTATTAGAGTATGGGAACGCTATGGATTTTTGAACATTGATTTTGTATCCAGAAACTTTACTGTATTTATTGTTTCCAGTAGTGTTCTTGTGGAGTCTTTAGGGTTTTCTATATAGAGGATCATGTCCAAAAATAGTGACAGTTTGACTTCTTCATTTCCTTTTTGGATCCCTTTTATATCTTTCTCTTGCCTGATTGCACTTGCTAGGACCTCCAATGCTACATTGAATAACAATGGCGATAGTGGACAGCCTTGCCTTGTTCCTGATCTTAGAGAGAAGGTTTGGTTTTTCACCACTAAGTATAAGGTTGACTGAGGGTTTGTCATATATGGCCTTTATTATGTTACTTTCCTTCTTTACTATTTTTGTTAAGTGTTTTGATCATAAATGGATGCTGTATCTTGTCGAAGGCTTTTCCTGCATCTATTGATATGATCATATGATACTTATTTTTTAATTTGTTTATGTGGTGTATCACATTAATCGATTTGTGTATGTTGAACCATCTATGTGCCTCTGGGATGAAGCCTACTTGATCGTGGTGTAAAATCTTTTTAATATGTTGCTGTATTTGGCTCGCTAGTATCTTATTTAAGATTTTTGCATCTGTGTTCACGAGAGATATTGGTCTGTAGTTTTCTTTTTTTGTGTTATCTTTACCAGGTTTTGGTATCAGGGTAATATTGGCCTCATATAATGAGTTGGGAAGTATTGCCTCCTCTGACTTTTTGGAAGAGTTCGAAGAGAATAGGTATTAAATCTTCTTTGAATGTTTGGTAGAATTCACTGGTGAAGCCATCTGGTCCTGGACTTTTACTTTTTGGTAGGTTTTTGATGATTGTTTCAATTTCCATACTGCTGATTGGTCTATTTAGATTTTCTAGTCTTCTTGATTCAGACTAGGAAGACTGTATTTTTCTAGGTACTGGTCCATTTCTTCTAGATTATTAAATTTGGTGTTATATACTTTTTCATAGTATTCTTGCATGATCTTTTGTATTTCTGCAGTGTCTGTCATAATTTCCCCTCTTTCATTCCTGATTTTGTGTCCTTTCTCTTTTTTCCTTAGTGAGTCTAGCCAGGGATTTGTCAATTTTATTAACCTTCTCAAAGAACCAGTTCTTTGTTGCATTTACTTTTTCTACTGTTTTTTGTTTTATTTTGTTTTGTTTTCAATTTCATTTATTTCCACTCTAATTTGGATTATTTCTGTCCTTCTGCCGACTTTAGGTTTCATTCAGTCTTCCTTTTCTAGTTTTTTTAAAATAAAGCATTAGGTTATTTATTTGGGCTTGTTGTTGTTTTTGGAGATAGGTCTGTAATGATATGAACTTTCCTCTTATGACCACTTTTGCCATGTCCCAAAAGTTTGATATGTTGTACTATCATTATCATTTTATATGTATCTCTTGATCTTTTTATTTCTTCTCTGACCCAGTTATTCTTCAGTAGTATGTTGTTTAATCTCCATGTATTTGTAGTTCTTCCCACTTTCTTTTTATAGTTGATCTCTAGTTTCAAAGCATTATGATCAGAGAATATGGTTGGTATGATTTCAACCCGCTTATATTTGTTGAGGCTATCTCTGCATATTAATATGTGGTCAATCCTTGAGAATATTCCATGTGCACTAGAGAGGAATGTATAAGCTGCTGTTTGGGGATGAAAGGCTCTGTAAATATCAATTATGTTCAGTTGGTCTAAGGATATTATTTCCTTATTGATTTTGTTTGGATGACCTGTCTGCATCCGACATTGGAATATAATAGTGTTTTGTTCTGTTTCTCCATTTAGTTCTGTTAGTAACTGTTTTATATATTTTGGGGGTCCCTTACTGGGAGCATAGATATTAATAACTGTTATGTCTTCTTGGTGCATGATTCCCTTTATCATTATGAAGTGTCCCTCGGTATCTTTCTTCACCTTTTTGAATTTGAGGTCTATTTCATCCGATATTAGTACCACTACTCTTGCTTTTCTCTGAATGTCATTTGCTTGAAATATCATTTTCCACCCCTTCATTTTGAGTCTACATCTGTCTTTGGAGCTGAGATGTGTCTCCTGGAGGCAGCATATGGTTGGGTTTTGTTTTTTGATCCATTCTGCAACTCTGTGTCTTATTATTGGTGAGTTCAGCCCATTTACATTTAGACTGATTACTGAAATATGAGGTCTTCTTATAGCCATTTTATCTTTTGCTTTCTGGTATAACTCAGTATTTCCATTGCTTCCTTGTCCTTGTGCTTCCGTATTCTTTATTTTGGTTGGCTTTTGTGGGTTTTCCCTCTGGTCCTTCTTGTTTTATGTTATATACTTCAGTTTTGAATCTTTGGCTTGTGGTTACCATTACGAATATGTAAAAGATAGTTATGTATATACAGTCATCCATTTTCTTCTGCTGTACTTTATCTCCATTCCCCTTTGCAAATTCGGATCTTTGAATCTCCACCTTTTCAGTCATTGTTATCTCAATTTGTCCATGTGTATGCTTAACGTTCATTACTATCTTGCAATAGCAAATCTCTTCTTATTGTTTAAGCTTATAATGTCCTGTTCTTAGTAAGGGTTATACTCTTCTACTTCTATTTGCCTGAT
>NW_011888916.1:4090936-4091344 GCF_000151845.1 Pteropus vampyrus
CTTCTTATTGTTTAAGCTTATAATGTCCTGTTCTTAGTAAGGGTTATACTCTTCTACTTCTATTTGCCTGATAGTCACCTTATTCCTAATTATGCTTTTTTTTTTTTTGTCATTTTGTTTTAGGTGAGCTGACCCCCTTCAGTATTTCCTGTAGTGCAGGCCTCATAGTGGAGAATTCCCTCTCAATTTTTGTATGTCTGGAAAGGTCTTTATTTCTTCTTCATATTTAAAGGAGAACTTAGCTGGATACATTATTCTAGGCTGGTAGTTCCTTTCACTTAATAGTTTGAATATTTGATTCCACTCCTTTCTGGCTTGTAAGGTTTGTGCTGAGAAGTCCAACAATAATCTAATGGGTTTTCCTTTATAAGTTACCGTCTTCTTTCCCCTGGCTGTCCTGAGAATTCT
>NW_011888916.1:4091394-4137168 GCF_000151845.1 Pteropus vampyrus
CCGTCTTCTTTCCCCTGGCTGTCCTGAGAATTCTGTCTTTGTCATTGATTTTTGATAATTTTAATGCAATGTGTCTTGGTGAAGGCCTTTTGGGATTGGGATAATTAGATGTTCTGTTCACTTGAATTCCAAGCTCCAGCTCACTCCTTATATTTGGGAAATTCTCAACTATTTGTCTGAAAATGATTTCTAAACCCTGCTCCTTTTCCTCCACTTCAAGAATGCCCATTATTCTTATGTTTCCTCTCCAGATGGTATCATCAAGTTCTTGTATTTCTCTTTCATTATTTTTCATTCTTTGGTTTCTCTCTTCTTCCTACTGACATTTCTAGATTTCTGTCTTTGATATCACTGATCCTTTTCTCCATTTGATCTACTCTATTCCCCAAGCTTGCTATTTCATTTTTCAACTCTTACAGTATGTTTTTTTTATCTCCAGAAGTTCTATTCTGTTCTTTTTGAGGATTTCAATCTCCTTGCTAAAGAAGTCATTCTGCTTATCTAGTTGTTTTTTCAATTCCTGAAATTTTTAATATGATTCATTTTGGATCTCACTGAGTTTTTTCACAAGTACCATCCTGAATTCTCTGTTATTTAAGTCACATATTTCTATGTCTGTAAGCTTATTTTCTGGAGGTTTTTCTCTTTCTTTCTGAGATGCCTTGTCACCTTGGCTGTTCATAGTGTTTAATGGAATATTTCTCTGCCTGGGTATTAATTGAAGTGTATTCTGCTTTTTTCCCAGAAAAAAATATTTATTATAGAAGGTCTCTTTAGTCTGTTGCAAAGAAGGCATTTTTCTTTTGGTTTCCAGTAGGTGGCGTCTAAGCTTCTTGGATCCCTGCTTTGTATAAAGCCTTAATCATGACTTTTTTTTTCTTCTAGATGTTTAATCGTGTGTGCTACTCTCAGTCTCAGGCCCTGTCAGTTTCAGTAGCATTTGCTCAGATTCCTCTGGGGCTTTGTGGTATTCAGTCTGAGGCTATGGAGGGAAGAGCCCTCTGGTTTGGAGGGTTGGGAGCTGCAGCTCAGCCTCGGTTTTGCAACTGTGGCTGGTAAAAATTAACTGTTGTTTCTCTGCCATCCCGCTTCTCTGCTTTCTGCCCTGATGACTGGGCCCCGCCACCAGCCGCGTGGAGCTCACAGCACTCCCAGGCAGGATTGTTCAGGGAACTCATGCACCTTTTCCCCTCCTGCTTCTCCCACAGGGATCTCCAGCGGCTGTGAGAGGCAGGTTCTTTATTTCTCCCAGTCCACCACCCAATACCCAGGGTTCTAATGTGTAGTAGCTCTTACGCACAGATCCCATGCTCAGATGTGCTGGTGTGCAGTTTGGGCGTTTTTTGTTGAGTTTTAGATGTTCTGCTTATTGTCGTTTCAAGGGGAGATATCTGGGGACATCTCTCACTTCGCCATGTTTCTCTAGGCCCAGAAAAGCATTATGTTTTAAACCAAATTAAATTTTGAACTAGTTCCTCACTTTTCAGGTATTGAGGGCTACGTGGTATGTTTTAAGAATAATCCTGCATCACGAATTGATTTAGAAAATAGCAAGCACTTACTCGAAGGCCAGAAATCCTCCTCATGGTAACCTGGCGGTTTGAATCATGGTGTCCAGAAATTTGGTTTGGACCCGGGAACATGAAATCTCGTGTATTTTCATCATATGTAGACAGTGTTTCACCCACTACAAGAAAGATATCCTATGATTCAAATTATAACAAAATATTCTATTTAGAAACAAAATCATCAGGTAACAATATATATAATGCCTGATGCCTTACTGAAATACCTGCTAGAGGGTGAAGGGTTTTTTTCTATGAAAAGAAAATTAAAATAAAGTTATGTTAAATAAGTTAACATATTTCCTTATTCAGACATGTAGTGCATATTAATAATTATACCTCCTGCCTTTTGTAAAAGGAGGAATATTTATCTAAATTTAGTGAATATCTAAGACTTCCTAAAAAAAAAACAAAGTCCTTGTAAACACAGCAAGTTGATATAACATTTACACATCTGAAAGTTAATTACCATTTCTACATTTTTCTATTTTCCATCCTTTTCTACTTGCCATTATAAGGTATTAGGTTCCATATTGAAAAAAAATGTAGACATTCTCTGGAATTTGTGGTTATCTGAATTAGATACATATTTAATATTTGAAATTTTTCAAATTACTAGTTTTCAATAAAATATAACTCTATTTTTCATGCAAAATATGTATTTGATTAAGACAGGTTTCTTCTATAATCATAGATAGCAATAACTGAAATGAAACTATCCTTCATATTTTAACTCAAGCCATCTTAGAGATTTGTAATGTTTACTAAATGGGTAAGATTTTATTCCTGTCCATTCCCTATAACAGTCCACACATAAAAACAAAGATAATTGACTACTTTATCAAGAAAAGTTTTATATAAATCACAAAAACTAAAAAATCAATTTTAATGAATGTCACAAAATATGCTGAAATGATATCGGATTATTTTTTCACTTTCAATTATTACTATTTACTCATTTTTTAGAATAGTGTTTTCAAATGCCACATGTAAATCTTTCTGTACATATTATTTTGGTCTACTGATATTTTACACACACTGGACCAATACTAGAAACTCAACATTGTTCTTAATTTGGGAAAAAGGGGAAAAGATGAGATATTCAAAAAGCATTTCATTGAAATGGGTTCACATGTCAATTTCTTTATCAAAATATAATACAGTACCTGGTGGAACTAGTTGAATCAACTCAAACAATGCTGTATCATCTGAAAGTTTAAAGAAAAATTTCCTTAAATAAATTAATAACACACAAAAGTAACTTTATCAGAGAAGCATCTAAAAGTCAAAGTAATTGCTAGATAGACTACATATATATTTATTAGTATATTGTGTGTGTATATATATACATATATGATACATCTCTTATGGCTTTACTAATCTATATTAGAAATTAACCCTTCAATCTCACTGGGGTTTTCTTTCTGATTTTTTTAAAGACTTTATTTTTTTAAGTACTCTTTTTAGGTTTACAACACAACTGAGAGGGAGATACAGAGATTTCCCATACATCCCCTGTCCCCACACATGCATAGCCATTATCAACATCGCTCACAGGAGTGGTACCAAGATAGAGCCACTATGGAAAGCAGTATGAAGGTTCCTCAAAAAATTAAAAATAGAAATACTATAATGATCCAGCAATTCTGCTTCTGGGAATATATTCCAAGGGAATGAAAGCACTAACTTGAAATGATATCTGCTCCCCCATGTTCACAACAGCATAATTCGCAGTATCGAGATATGAAAATAGTCTAAGTGTGTCCATCAATGGATGAATGGATAAAAAAGCTGCGAGATACACAGAGACACACATACACATACAAACACGCAATGGAATGTTGTTCAATCGTTAAAAAAAAAATGAGGAAATCTTACCATTTGCAACAACATGGATGGAACTTGAAGGCATTATAGTAAATGAAATATTTCAGACAGAGAAAGACGAATACTGTACAATCTCACTTATACGTGAAATCTACATCTATTACCAAGAAATTAATGATCTCCTTTTGCCTCATGCCATCTGATTTTGACAACTGTTCATCCTCTTTCTCACTATAATCTCTTAACCTCAAAGTCTCGACAACTTTTTCACTGAAGATAAAACAGGTCTACTTTCCTCTTAAACCTAAGACTTGCCGTAATTCTGAACAATGTCAACCTGCATGTGAATGCCTCATCCAACACTTCTCTGATCTCAAATCCAGTACACTTATGCAAGGATCTGATTATTTATTTACATGCCTGATTCTTTTTTTTATTAAAATGGACACTTCTTTGAACAAAGAGGCTGCATTTCATTCACTTTGGAATCCCCCGTATACTCTCATAGTGACTGAGATTGCAGGCAATCGAAAAGTTTTTAAAAAATTTCTTAGTTCTTATTATAGGTCAGTGGATAAGCAACTTTTGCTTGAGAAGGCTTTTCTATCACCCCTCGAATCACGTGACACTTTCCATGAATACATCATACTGTTTCTCATCATATTACCAATAAATGGAAAAACAGAAAAGGACTAATGTTAGATAGCACTGAAAAAATAGGCTTTTAAAACACTTGATCTACTGCATATACAATAATTATAATACCTGATCACAAAGAAAAGCCCTGTCTTTTAGAAAATATCTAAACATAAAGTGAAATTTCATTTGAAATCAAATTAGATAATCTTAAGATATGCTCAGTATCATAACTTTCTATACATACTCACACTATATTTTCCCTGAGGTCACTTATTCTGCAACCTCGAATATTCAAAAAACATGATTACAAATTAAAAAATACATTAAAAAAGGACATAGGTAGTCAAAACTATAATATTACTTACTACCATTTAAAGAATATTTTCTGTATGTCGGGACTGAGCTCCTATAAGCTTTACGTAAATCCTCAAAACAACCCTAACAAGCTATTATCTCCATTTTACTGATAAAAAAAAACAGAGACTAAAGGGTAAGGTTACCAAAGATAGTAAGTTTCCTGAGATGAGATTTGAGCTCAGTTACAACTGTCTTCCAAGCTGGCACTGTTTTCATTAACAACTCTACTGGAACTAGAAAGCAGCAATTTGCAAAATAAATGTGAGGTGAGGAAGTTGTATTTTGAATGAGTAGTAGAATAAAGAGATAGGACAGTAATTAGATAGGGGGCAAGGATAAAGATAGAAAATATTTCTTTTTAAGATGAGAATTTATAGGATGTTTATAAAGGGTGAGGGTTAGCAACAAGAGAGTGAAGATATACAAGGAAAAAAATAAAATATAATGACCAAGATATTAGAAATGGCATGAGGAGATGGATGAAGGGGATAAATAGAGAGAATAACCTTGAGCAGAACAGAGAAACCTGTAAGACCAGGAGAAAGAAGATTAGAGTGGGTAATGACGTAGGTGACCCCAAGGACAAGGGTGCAGTAAACTGAAGCAGATCAATGCCATGGACTCGATTTTGGTCAGTGAAGTAGGAAGTAGGGTCATTTGTTCATCTTAAGAATGCTAGAGTTTAAACAAAAGGCATATATGATAAATGAATATGCTTAGAATATCTACATGAGAAATTAGAGAGAAAGCTCTCCAAGAAGTAAAAAGACTGAAAGGTAGCACTGAGAAGCAACTTGTGTTGGCACAAACCTAAAGTTCATAAGAGTTTATCAGCAACACCAAATTAATGCTTTCAAAAGAGGTATTTGCATTATAGATCAAATCTATAATTTACTACATTGAAATTAATAAAGTAATATAAGATGTTGAAGAATTACATAAATCAAATTTAGAAAAACATTAAAATGAGATATAACTCAGAAAGAAGTAGAAATAGAGGAAGTAATTTCAAAAATGAATATTAAACTAAAACAAAAGCAAACAGACACAACAGATAATGCCTTAAAACAAACTGAACATAAAAGTTTTTTTTTAATCAAAAGGAAACAAAAAAAGATTTCAAAATTTGAGAGAAAATAACAAATACTAACCAAGCAAAAAAGATCAACAAACTATAACAGAGTCTAATCAAGAAAACTATGACAAAAGACAAAAATAAATACTAAATAGTATATTTCAGGAAACTTTGCAGAAATAAAAAAAGATTAGAAACTATAAATGAAAGAGAATAAATACATTGTACCTAAGAATACCAAGCCATAAAAAAAACAACTTCAGGACATATTCTAGTAAAATTACTAGACTTAAAAAATATTTTAGGCATCTAAGCAAAAAAAAAAACAAAAACAAAAATGATTTATAAGTGAAAGGGCACTAAACTTTGAGAAAATGATTTAAATATCTGAGGGAGAACTAGGGTTAAGTTAAGCAAAAGCTAAAAAACTAAAATAAACTATAAAACTAAGCAAAGGAGAGCAAATTATTAATTCGAGTGAAAACAAAATTCATGCAGGAAAAATAACCACAGTATATATGCCACACGGTTCAACTATAAATACTTTAAACACATAATCATGAAAATATAAACCAAAATTGGGATAATTGTATTAAGGAGAGAAAGACAGAAAATAGGCATGTATGTGTTTTGAGGGTAAGCAGAGAATATGCAAAAATATTTAAATCCTCATTTTCCATAAGAGAAAGTACAGATAATATCTAAAATTGAAAAATCAGAATGTTTCGAATGCAATATAAACATGCTAGAGATATAGAGGTGAGTACAAAGAAAAACAATTTTTAAAAACTGAAAAGTAGTCCTTAGGGAGTGGGAAATGATGAGAGAGATGTTATCGGGCTACTATTTTTTTTGTAAAAAGCTTTGCAGACTATATATAACTCTGATATAAAGAAAAACAGCATAATTTTGTAACCAATTAAAAATAATATTTTGATATAAGTAAAAAGCAAATTAAAAGGTAAGACATTAGCATTTACATATATGTACATATTTATATAGATAAGTACATATGCATGTATATGTGTATATGTAGTCATGTATATATGTAGTCTGAAAGTCCTACAGAATAGTAAAATTAAAGCAAAAAATCAGTTCGTAACAAAAAATGAAAGGCTTTAAAATAAAGCCAAGGAAGGAAACAGGGATCTAAGTAAAATGAAAATGCCCCACTCTAGCCAGAATCATTCTGGAAGGGGCCAAACACACAAGCAGAACATAGTCAATAGAGCATTCAGCAAAATACTACATGAGGACTTAGTATTGCCAGGTACTATTGCTGTGAACAATTTACATAAAAAAAAGAAAGAAAGAAAAATGCAGCTGTTAACAAAATGTATTTCCAATATCTTTACTAAAGGTATCAGTGATCTCAGAAGTGGCAATGGTCTCAGGAGTATAAAGTTTAAAAAGTTTAAACAGAAAACAAAGTTAAGATTTCTGTCAAATACTCTATACCTTCTAAATCTACCATCGACAAAATGAGTAACTGCCACACAGAGTAAAGTAATGAAATAAACAATAAAATAAACAACTCACATTGTCACTAAAACTCCTCACCTGTAAAGAAAAGGTCTGAAAAATAATTGCTTGGGTTTGTTTAGTTCATATTTTATTGTAAGAACACAGATTTTCTAAGAAAAAATATTTCCTAGTTTCTATAAACAACTTTCTACTCCTTTATATTTAAAAATCTTATTTTGGCAAAAATACTTCAGGTAAATTGCTAAAGGAAAAGCCTTATAGAGAACTAATGCTGCTGGAAACCAAAAACTAAGTTAATGTAAATTACATCTACTAGAATCTGTAGTATAATTAACCTCATCTTATAGTTACCCTTCATCTTATACCTACTTATAATTTTCCTCTTTCCTCTGTAAAAGTTTTCATTTTCACATGTACTTTTAGTGTGAGTTACAAAGTAAATGCAGTGCAATGCTCCAGAAATCCGAGTCACAAATAGCAAATCAAAAGCTACAGTAAATACCTTGAGAGAGAGCCAGAATGCTATTAAACCTCTGTACCAGCAAGAACAATTGCTATCAAAATTTCCTCTAGATGCCTATTTATCTGCCTTAAATACAAAGGTGAATTGGTTGGAATGAATTTGCCATTGTAGATTTAAAATACACATCCTGAGTCCTATAAGCTCTCCTGAGGATCCAGGCAAGGATATTTTCATGTACAGACTTTGAGGATTTATTCTCAGCCTTCAAATCTTTACCTGAAAGCATTTTAAACACCTCAAACACCAGGTAAGCACTAATTCCCAGAAGCTGAAAAACAGGGGCTCTAATGAAATTGCTTTTTTTTCCCTATAGGCAAGAGAAAGCAATAGGGACACCTAGTAATCTACTGCAATATAAATAAAGATCATATCTTCTCTTTATCTGAATGTTGAAGGGAATGAAGCCACAGCAGTTATTATAAATTTTCAAATGCAAAATGTTTCCTAATAAAAGCATTATAATATTACAAATAGGTATCTCTCAATAGGATAGTTCCAACATTCATAAAAATAATGAGAGGCAATTATTATTATATTTTATGATATTTTATTTAGCTCCCTGGATAGCAAATTCCTAGTATGTATCATGTATTGTCATATGTACTAGAGATACAGGGAACAAAACAGGAAGAGTCTCTGCTCTAATAAAACTGTTTCTAATGAGAGAAAATAAAAAATAAATAATATATCAGCACTAGGGAGAAAAACAGGAGGACCATTCATCACTATCTGCCCTGAGCAGTACCCTTTGACACCTGTTGTCTTGGTTGAAATATTAAAAGCATACTCTTTTAATCTGAAACTATCCTGGTGTAGAAGATATAATAACTCTAAAGATAATGGGATAGAGACTGAGATATTGACCAAAAGGTGATGCTATTTTAGACAACACTGGTGAGAAAAGGCTTCTTATTAGGATGATAAATTTGAGCAGTGACTGAAAAGAAGTGAGGGAGCAAAGCACTGTGTTTATCTGTATGAACAACTTTTCAGCAGATATTTGTGGCAGTGCGTGTTTGTACATGTGTGTGAGAAAGAGAGAGAGAGAGAGAGACTGAGAGCTTGTCTGTGTGTGTGTGTGTGTGTGTGTGTGTGTGTGTGTGTAAAAAAGAACCTGCAAACCTTCATTGAGAAAAGATGAAAATGCAATTTCGACAAAGATGCAGAAAAATTTTCATTATCTTTCTTGCCTAAAAATGGTTCCCAGGATATATAGCTTTAGCTATAACTAATTTTATTCTGGTAAATATCAGGATTAAAACTATCTCCCTAAAGAGAATGCCTTCACTATGAATGTAAAATTTCCCTATTATGGCTTATAATATCATTGGCACTTAATATCATTTTATACATCATAAATGTATACTTCCTCAGAGTCTTAGGTGATTCTGGGCTTTTGGAGTTTCCTTAGAGGTGTGAACTGGAACTGGGAAGTTCTCCAAATATTAACAACAGTAACAGTAGCAACACACCACCAATTATAATAAACAATTTTAAGTGTTTACTGTGTGTCAAGGACTGCTCTAAGCACTTTCCCTAAGGTTACTCAAGGATCTGACCCTTTATCAGACCGTCTAGTTAAGGAAGTCCTAGAATCTCCTTGAGAGTTTGTACCATGCTCAATATGCTTTTAGATGACAATTATTAATAATGAATTGTTTTAGATTTTAGACAGGCAGACAAGCACACATTAGTTTTGTATGTTACACAACGTAAAATGATATATGTGACAATTCCTGTAGTAGAATAGGTGGGTGGAGATTCTGGAAAAATCCACATTGATTCAATGTTTCCTTCCTTGAAATGCTTCTCTTTGCTTCCATTGACATAAAGCCTGCTTTAGTACTTTAGGCTCCATTTTATATTCTACTTAAAGGGGCTATTTCTCCTATTTCTACTATCGCGCTATACGTGAAGGTTCAGCACTATGTTGGCTCACTGTAGGGACACCTATGAGCCATCTCCACAGCATCCAATCCTCCTCCTTTCCCCTTCCATGAGAGACCGGCGTAGCTCTTACAGAGCTGACATATGCACCACCGGAAACAAAGGTAGAACACGTGCAAGCTAAGCCAACAGCATACTACATTCTTCATCCTACTGTGATTAGAACAAATCTCAAGATCTGATGAAAATTATGGAACACAGACTCCTTATTCTTAAGAACATGGTAGGAAGATGTGAGGACTGAAACTGCTGTAATTTCACTACCACAAACTTTACTACCATAAATGAGGTTTTTATCAGTTTGGGCCTAATTAGGAGAGAGAAACCACACAAGGAAAGTTTAATATAAAGAACTATTAACCACAATTGGGGTTAAAGTAATGGAGGATTACCTAGGAAGCTGGAAAGAGAACTTAAAAATATATAAGACTAGCACTTAGAAGAAATGGCCATTAGTCCTGGGGCTCAGACAGAGAACCCAAGGAAGACTTCTCCCCAAGCTATCCTCCCCAGGGCTGAGATCCAAAATTTGTTAGTGAGATTATAGCCTTGGCTCACTGAAAGAGAGAAAAGTTTCTCTAGTGCCATGCCAGTAAAACTTATGGAAATCTGACTCTGGAACTTGTCAGGAATCACCCCACACCTCTGGGGTGCCAGGGAGGCCTTCAACCAGAGGCTCCTCACTACAAAACCACTGAAAGGAGGATGGCTAAGGGGAGCTGCTGTTGGACACCATGTATG
Source organism: Pteropus vampyrus (assembly GCF_000151845.1). Lineage (NCBI taxonomy): Eukaryota > Metazoa > Chordata > Mammalia > Chiroptera > Pteropodidae > Pteropus > Pteropus vampyrus. The sequence continues at coordinate 4,101,554 of NW_011888916.1, forward strand.
ATGATACCTGGGTTCCAGAGAGGCTGCAGAGGCTACAGAAGTCTGGTCCTGGAAAAAAACCTGGCATAATGCAGGCGCCTGCCAAGCAAACACATCCACACCTGGAAGCAAAACTCTTTCCTTCTACAATGTTAATCAAGGGCCTTCTACTACACAAAGCTTCAGGGCCAAATGGAAAGAAAAAAATATTTGAAATTTCAATATTCAACAGAACATTCAAATGCCCCTTTCTCAGTAATTGATAAAATAACCAGATCTCCTCTAGCCCTAAGAAATAAAATCTGCAAAAATACAGAAGACTTGAACATTAGCAACTTCACTGAGTGACAGAAAAAGATTGATATAGAATAATTCAACCAAAAATAACAAAATACTCACTCTTTTCAAGTATACTTGGAATATTTTCATGCATAGACCTTAGGATAGGCCATAAATAAATCTCAATAAATTCAAAAGAATTGAAATTCTACAAATTATGTTCTCTCACCTTAACAAAATTAGAAATCAACATTAGAAAGAAATATAGGAAATCTCAGAATATTTTAAAATACAATATATTTCAAAGGAACCCAAAGATCAGAGAAGAAACATCACACAAAGAATTAGACAATATGTTTAAATTAATGAATACAAAAAATACGTCAAAATTTAAGAAATACAGCAAAACAGGGTGAAGAAAGAAATTTACAGCTTCAAATGCTTACAATGGAAAAGCAAAAATATCTAAAATCAATCTAAGTTTCCACCTCAAGAAGCTAGAAAATGAAGAACAAATCATGCACCATGTAGGTAGAAGAAAGGAATAATAATTAAAATGAAAATCAATGAGACAGAAAAGAGGAAAATAAAATAAATTGCTGAAATAAAAAATTGATTATTTTAGAAAATATCAACAAAATCTTTAGAAAATATCAAACATCCAATAAAAAATGAGAGAAAACACAAATTACCACAAGAATGAAAGAAGAGACATCACTATTAACCCTACAAAAATCAAAAGGATCATAAAGAGAAAAGTATGAACAACTTTAAGCTAGCACTACACACCTGCCAAAATGGCTATATTCTAAAACATGGAGAATATCAAATCTTGGGGATGACGTGGAAAAACTGAAACCTTCATACACTACTGATGGGAATGAAAATGGTACAATAACTTTGGAAAACAGGTTGACAGTTTCTTAAAAAGTAAAACATATATTTAGCATGTAACCCAGCGTATAGCCATATATTCATAGCTACATTGTTCTTAACAGCCACAAACTAGAAACAATCCTAACGTCCATCCAAACAGCCATAAAATAGAAATAATGTTAAATCTAAAGATAAATTTTGGGCAAATTGCCTTCAAAATCTTTGATCTATGAACATGATGTGTTGTTGCATTTTTAAAAAAATTTCTTTAATTTCTCTCAACAACATTTTGTAGTTTTGGGAAGGGAAAAATGTTCCATACAATAAAATAATATTATTCATGAATAAAAAGGAAGGAACTACTAATACACAGAATGACATGCATAAACCTCAAAAACATTTTAAGTGAAAGAAGCCAGACATTACATATTATATTAACCTACGTATGTGAAATTTCTAGAAAAGGCAAATATATACAGAAAATAATCAGTGGTTGCTAAGGACTGAAAGTGAGCATAGGAAATGACTGTAAACAAGCATCAGGGAACTTCTGGAGTGATGGAAATATTCTAAATTGGATTGTGGATGGTTCATCACTGTTTAAATTTTCTAAAATCATTTGACTATAGTTATAATGGGTGAATTTAATGAGATGGAAACTACACCTCACTAAGGCTGTGAAAGTAAGGAAAGGAGAAGAAATAACCCATTTCTATAAGGACTATATTTCAGAGTAACCAACTTGCTGATAAGGAAAAAATTTTAATAGAAGAATTCCAGCTAATAAAAAATGACATATTAGAAAATGTCATACATAAAAAAATGACAATATTATTTTTAAAAGTCCCATTTTATAACCCCTATTAAAAGATGTATCTTAACAACGCTAAAGCTATTAAAATAAAAGGCTGATGAGGAACCTTATAACGGAGGAATCAGATTGATGCTGCCTGAAGCCAAATGTCACTAAATTTAAGATAGTCAGACATTATATGCCACTTGATGTGATGCAATAAAATACGTAACACCAACTATGAAAGATTCTTGCCCAAAAGTAAAATAATTCTGAATCTACTCAAACTCCTAAGTCTAATTATCAATTTATATAATAAAAGTGATAAACAAAACAACCAGAACTTTAAGAAAGCAATTAACCAAATCCAAACTGTAGGGCATTCTAAAGGACCTGGTTTTTCTAACAAATTCAGCATTAAAAACAAGTGAGAGATACTATTACAGAAAAAAAGAAAAAAAGAAAAGAAAGAAAGAAACTTATGAGCTAAACAGTCATATATAATGTATTGAACCACCCCTTGACTAGATCCTGATTTTAGCAAACCAAGTACAAAAAGACATTTTGGTGACAACTGGGGAAATCTGCAGAGTGACAACACATTTGATGTTATTAAAGAATTAAGGAATTGGTATTAATTTTGTTAGGTGTGACACCAGCATGGTAGATATATATTTTTTAAAGTATCAGTCAGAAGTCATGTCAGAGTATCTGCAATGAAATAATGTAGATATAGAATTTGCTTTTAAATATTCCAACAAATATTTTAGTGGCAGGGTGAACATGTAATTAGACTGGCGGTATGTTAAGTATTGTTGAAGCTGGGTGATAGGTATATGAGACATTAACTTTTTTTCCTCTCCATTTTTAGTGTTTTTAGATGTTCATAATAATAAGGTTAAGGGACAGTGCAAGATTGTAAAACTGAGAGAAAAAAAAAAGTAGAAAAAATGGGGCCCAAAGCACACAAGAGAGATCAGAGATAAAGAGTGATGTGGAAGTCATCAGAAGATAGTAATATATGAAGTCAAGTCTTTGAAGAGAATATAAAGAAAGAGTAGAAACTATGTAAAAAGAGATCAGAGAAGGGAAGCCTGCGGACTACTAATATTTAAAGACGGGCAGAAAAAGATGAATTTAAGAAAGATACCAAAATATGAAATGTCAGTGAGTGGGGAAGAGACCTAAGAGGAAAACTGAATCAGAGAAATCAAGGCAAGAAAGTTTCTAAAAAATGATAACCACTAAGTACTCTTTTTATAGCCCCCAAATTTCAAAACAAACAGAAAAAGACAATGTGTTTAACATAAGAATTTCCAAACAATAAAAGAATTATCTTCATATCATCTAAGATATACAATTTCCCAGATATTAAGATGTTCAGGAAATAGTAAAAGTCATATACCCACTGGCACCAAATTGCCAACTAGTGAGTCTACCATAGTGAAATTTAGAATACCAAGTGACAGAACAGCTATAAAAAGTGAGATATTGACACTGGCCATAAAGAGTACTCTGGAGAAGAGTCACTAAACCATAAATTCCCAGAATGTAAGACAATGAGCCAGCTCTATTCCTCCCTATATGCCCAGATTCTAGCATGGTGCCAGGTTCCATGTTTCTACATTGTTAGAGTCCCAATGGGATGTGGAAAGGGGAAGGTTTGGAAGAGATGGATGGCAACGATGATGCCCAATATCTCTGACCTTCTGATCCAGTTACATATTAGACCAATCTGGTGATCCCAGGTCCCTTTCTAACTACAAGGATAAATAACAGAGCTTTTCATTTCATACCTAAAGCTCAAATAACTTATTCCCAGGTGTATACCTTGACACTGTTGCTCTCACAAATAGCTGCACCTTCTAATAGTTGATTCCTAGTACTTTAAAGAATTTACTTTTATCAAGTCTTAAAAAAGCCTCTTTCAAATAATTTATTAACATTAAATGTAATACAAAGTGAAAAGCATAGCTACCATTATGACAATCTTCTATTATTTACTCTCTTGATTTACAATATACCGAGGATATCTTTGTCTACAAAGTCTCACTTAATATGAATCTCTGTCCTTATATCATAAACTCTATATTATCTAAATCAATAAAAAGTTAAAATAAGTTTTTTTGTTTTCCACAGACCAAACACAGAAGAAAAAATTCCAAGTACATGTATTTTTTTATTATTTGCAGCTATATTCTGAAATTCCAAGAAGTATAAAAAAAGTGCTCAAGATTTTTTAAAATTCTTATTAAACTCTTTTTAACTTTTATCTAACCCAGGATTAAAAAGGGTAATTCTAAACTGTCTTAGTATCAGGAACTAAAATTTAAAAACTCACATTCAAGCTGAGCAACCACATCTCCAGGGTCTACTGCTTCAGGGAACACCTACAGTGGGAGAACGGAGGGGAAGCAGGATGGAGAAGAGGAAGTGAACAGGAACATAAATATAAAATAGTCTGTTTTTTCTCTCTCATTCCCAAAATATTCCTTTCCCAACCAAAGAAACTTGACACTACTGAGAACTGCTACTTCTCCTCTGCTTCCCATGATTGCTGTGGAAGATTTCACAAACAAACAAACATTAGGGTTGGCTGTGTGTCCCACTCCAATTTCATCTGCTATCTTTCTTCCCTTTGTTTTGTTACCATGGTCATACTGGCCTTCTTGGTGTTTCTCCAGCTCATCAAGGTTATTCCCAACAAGAAGCCTTTATATTTGCTATTCCTCTGTCTAGAGTGCTTTACCCCTAGACTTTCAAATGACTGATATTGTCTTATAATTCAGGCTTGGCTTAAATGTTACTGCCTTCTCCGACCACTCTTTAAAATAGAAAATCCCCTTAACCTCTCAGTCCCTCTTTGTCTCCTTACCTTCCCCTGTATTCTCTTCATGGCACTTATTACTATCCAAAATTATATTATTTGTGTATTTACTTAATTATTGTCTGTTTGTTCTTTTACAATGAAAGTTCCAAGAAGGAAAGATATTTGTCTACTCAGTGTCCAGAGCGGTGCATGGAACAGAGCAGGTACTGGGTAATTATTTGTGGAGAAAAGGAAGAAGGGAGCGGGGAAAGAAAAGAGGAGAGAGGGAGGGAGAGAGGCAGGGAAATAGAAAAGAAATGAAAGAAATTTAAAAAGCAAGAAATACAATTGGTAATAAACAAAAGCAACAGGTTTAGGGGGGGAAAAAGAAAAGAGACTTATAGAAAGTAGTACCACAATATAGCCATAAGTAAAATATTCTTACCTATTAATGTCTCTTCTCTCTTTTCATGAAAATGACTTTTTAGAATTCTAGGTGCTGTATTTTACATAAAATCCCACTATGACAATTTTAGAAACAAGCTGAACCATCATGAAAAAGAAGCACTTGATTCAATGTATAATATAATGCATATTTATTTTCAAGTCTCCAGATTTGTGACAAATCTCCTTTTGAATTAAGTCAAAGTAAATAGCAATAATTTCTCTTCTAGGATTTTATTCAAAATTTGGAACTACTTTTGTTTTTTGTTTGTTAATTTTGATTTGAGATTTGAACTCACCTTTTCAAACACCATTCTGGCATTGAAGACCAGTGGAAAAGTGGCTGGGACACATTGTGTCTTTTTATATTGGCCAAACACACAGATGCTAAGATAGATATCCTCCTTGTCTTTCAGCACCACTCCTGGACAAGTTACCTGAAAGAAATTAGACTGATGTGACTGCTTTATGAACTCCCTGATCTATCCTACTAAAATGACATAAAACATTATATAAAACACTAGTCTGCTATGCTAATAAAATATACAAATACAAAGAGAACACAATTCTGGTATTTACAGAAGTTAAATGAAATGCCTTTATAACTTCCATTCCTCTGAGAAATTTGTGATTTTCCATTTGGTTATTTGTACCCCATTTGAAGCTCTATGTACTAGCTCTTGGGACAGACACTAACAGTTTTAAGCAGTCAGCCTTAGGCACCCACTCTATGCTGAATGCTGACATAAATTTATTCAGTATCATTTAATCACAAAGGATTAAGACTCAGTAGAAATAAAGTACTATTCTAGAGGACAAAAAAATACTGATAAAGAGCACAAACTTGACCTGTATTACCCTAAATAGCAGGCCACACACACCCTCACGAAAAACAAGATGACAAAGCTTCAAAGCAAGTGAATTGTAAGTTTCTAGTACAATGCAATATTTTTCAAATAAGAAATTGAACTCGACTATTCTCACAGTTGACAGAAAGTACAGGAATAAAATGTGGGGTTTCTAAAAAATACATGGTACACTCTCTCCAGTCCCTGCCATATTTCATTGTCAGTGACCGGCCACGCCCTTAATGGGATCTTAAAGGCTAAGATTTTAACCCAACTTACCCACATAGTACTATTATTCAACGACCTCTAATAATAGGATCAACGTATATTTTTTTATGGTTGTCTGAACTCAAACATTGCTTCCCTGCCTCGCATCTTTCCATTTATTTGAATTACTGCTCCATCTTTTCCTCACTTATTCCCACTACCTGCCAAGGCTTACACCATCTGCCATCTCCTACACAAAACTTCTCTTGATACACCAGCTATCATTATTCAATTTGAACTAATTTAGAAATTTATTATGAATTTACTATATCCAAGTAATATGTTTCAGATTCTCATAACATTTTGTAGTTCCATTAAGGTCCTAATTATTGTTTCCATGCATTTTAATAAAGTGGGTACATTTCCTCTCTTTTATTTGACTATACATTCCCTGAGGACAGAAATTTTATTTTCCTCATTAATGTATCCTAAAACATGAACCTTAAGTATTAAGAAGAAGCTCAGAGATTATGGGTGTTTTATATATGAAAACAGAGCTCCCCAAAAGGATAGGTGATTTACTTACTTAAAATCACACAGTAAAGGAGTCAAGAATATGTTAAAAGTGCTTAGAATAGTGCCTGACAAATCATTTATCTAATAGAAATTATCATTGTTAGACTAAAAACCATTATCATCTGTCATCTTAATATAGACTATTGCATTTATTAAATGACTAAGACTTCATGTCTCTTTGTACACAGCAGTTTGCTATGCCAGCTATTTTGACTCTATTTCTTATTCTACTTTCCACTTTTGTCCTAAAATTATTAAACTCAAGGTTCTTAGTAAATCTTATTCTGTTCATCATCTTCATATCCTACTCTGCCTTGTTAAAACCAAAGCTGTGTGAGAGTCCCTCAAATCTGTGTTCTCTAACATGATAGCTGCTGCCCACTTATGCCTATACATGAGGCTACTTTAAATTGAGATGTGTTGTTATTCTTGTAAAATGCAAGACTTTGAAGATTTCAAAGAATTGTTACAGAAAAAAAGTAAAATATCTCAATAACTTTTATATTAATTATATTTTGAAATACTGTTAACATTTATTTAAATAAAACTTATTTTAAAAAATAATTTTACATACTTCTTTTAACTTTTTAAATGTGATTTGTAGAAAGTTTTAAATTACATACATCCATGGCTCATATTATATTTTCATTGGACAGCACTGCTCTAATTGTCCTCACTGGAAAATACTGAGTTTCTTTCCAATTTGTAATATGTAAGAAGGCATTACTTTTTTTTTCTTCACCCACAATTCTACAAATTCTGCCATCCTTTAAAGGAATAGCTAGCAGATTTCCAAAATGAAAGTGGAGGTGGGGTGGGGGAGATAAAGAAAATCAGATGGAACAAACAGAAAATAAATAGCAAAGTGGTTGACTTAAACCAACTTTATGGAGAATTTCATGAAGTAAATATTATAAGCATTCTAATTAAAAGGCATAAATTGTCAGATAGGAGTTTTAAAAAAGCAAGACAATATGCTGTCTGCTAAAATCCACTTTAAAGACACACAGAAAAAGTACTTTCAGGATGGTGACATAAATGCCTCCAAAAAGCAGCCCTTCTATGAAAGCGATGAGAATCCTATCAAAAACCGTCAAAATCAACTTTTTAGAGCTCTGGAAGTTAACAAGAGGCTTACGACAACCCAAGGAATATTTTTTCTGGTAAAAACAGTGACATTGTGGTGTTTTAGCATAATCTATTCACAACTCTTCCTATCCAGGTCTTCTGTAGCCTTGAAAACCAAAGCCCTTATAGTTATGGTAGCCATGACACCAGCAGCCCCAAAGCCACTGGAGGAGAACAGATTTAGAGCTGCCAAAAAGCCCTAGCCTTAGAGAACTTTCATTGTTTGATCTGTATCACAGTACCATGGAAACTCCTCTTCACAGACCTTCTCTTTATTTGGCCTGAATCAGAGCTTACTCTTGACAGACAGACTTCACCCTCAAGGCATTTGTCAAAAACAATCAGCAGCAATTATTTAACATCATGGATGCCCGAGGCAGGGATCACAACGGGGCAAACAATAAACTAATTAAAACACTTAAAAGGCAAAGCTGGAGAAGTGTGCGTGTGTGTGTGTGTGTGTGTGTGTGTGTGTGTGTGTGTGTGTGTGTATGTATGTATGTGTGGAGGGTGGGAATCTGACAAGCTATGATATATTCTTGGCAATTTAGAAAATCATGCACATGTTCAGGGCTATGCACTTGGCTGGAAATAACCTAAGGAAGCCCTATTCTCACCTTTGGCTGACCTTGAAGTTTTAGGCATGTTGGAAGTGAAGGCTAAGACAGAGTTGTAAACTGCCTGCCAGGACATAGAAAGCATACTCCAACATGCACAGAGGGATCCTCAGCAAAGACTGGGTTACTTATTGGTAAAAGCTTTTAAGAAATATAAATCCAGTCATTAGCGGGACAGGAAGCAGAGACTGCAATGGCCATACACAACAAAGAATACAAACTATAGCTTAGGAAAGTAATAAACAAACAAAAAGCAACAACAGCAGCAAATAACAGTAAACCCTAAGAAACAATGGGAGTCTGATTTACAGAATTCCACATTTAAAATACTCAGTTTTCAAAAAATATTATAACATGCAAATAAACAAGAATATGACCTATACATCTTGAAAAGCAGCAAAAGAAAATGATTCAGCAATCCCTTTTCTGAGTATCTACTCAAAAAATTTAAAACGTTTATCCATAAAGATATATGCACCCCAATGTTCACTGCAGCATTGTCCACGGTGGCCAAGACATGGAAACAACTAAAACGCCCTTCAATAGATGTTTGATTAAAGATTTGGTACATATTTACAATGGAATATTACTCAGTCATAAGAAAAGATGAAATGCTGCCATTTGCAACAACGTGGATGGATCCTGAGATTATTGTGCCAAGCAAAATAAGTCAGACCAAAAAAGTTGGGAACCATATGATTTCACTCATATGGGATGTAAAACTAAAAGCAACAAACAAACAAGACAAACAAACAAAAACTCAGAGACACAGGCAACAGTTAAGTGGTTACCAAAGGGAAAGGTGGAAGGGAAAAAGATAAGGGTAAAGCGGGTCAAATATGTGGTGACCAAAGGAAATCTAACTTTGGGTGGTGAGCAGACAATGCAATACACATATGACATATTACTGAATTGTACACTTGAAACCTATATAATTTTATTAACCAATGTCACCCTAATAAATTTAATTAAAAAAAAAAAAAGAAAAAAGATGATTCAGCAGATACCAGAAATCCTCAATAGGATTAACAGCTAATTTCTCAGCAGAAACATTAAACCAGAAAGAAGTGGGATGGCTTATTTAAACTGCTAAAAGAAGAATTCAATATCTAGAAAAAATATTCCTTCAAAAAGGAAAATTAAGATATTCTAAGAAAAGCAAAAATAGTTATTTCATTATTAGAACTCTCCTATCGGAAATACTAAAGAAAATCTTTCAGGATGAAATGAAAGATACCATACGGCAACTCATAACCACATGAAAAAATAAAGACCAATAAGGCAGCTACATAGGTCAATACAGAGATAAGATAAATGTATTTTTTCTTTCATGTCTCCTTTCTTATTTAAAATAAAATTGCATAAAGCAACAATTATTAAACTATGTTGAATGGGTTTATATGCATAAAGATGTAATTTGTATGACAATAAAAAAAGAAGAGGAGAGGGAAGGGAACTAAATAGAAATAAAAGTTTTGTATACTACTGAAATTAAATAATCCATCCTAGATTGCTATAAATTAAGATGTTAATTGTGGTCTACGGCCATGCTACCCTGAACAAGCCCCATCCCATCTGATCTTGGAAGCTAAGCAGGGTGGGGCCTGGTTAGTACTTGGATGGGAAGTACTAGGAAGACCAGGTGCTGTAGACGCAAAAAATAAAAAATAAGGGATTGTAAGATGACAAGGTCTTTGCAATCTGTGAGGTCAACCAAGGGTTGCCTCACCCCCCAAAAAATAAAATAAAATAAAAATAAATTTTAAAAAATGTTAATTGTGAACCCCAGGACAACCACTAAGAAAAAAACTTTAAGAAATATAGCAAGAAAAACAACAAAATTAAAATGGTACATTAGATAATAGTTAATACAAAAGAAGTTATTAATATAGAAACAAAAACAAAAAAGACATAAGACATAAAGAAAACAAATAGCAAAACAGAGGTAAATCCTATCTTATCTGTGATTACATTAAAGATAAACTGAATAAACATTCCAATCAAAAAGTACATGAAGCAAAAACAGACATCACTCCAAAAAAGATAAACGAATGGCCAATAAGCACATAAAAACATGTTCAACATCATTAGTCATTAGAGAAATAAAAATAAAAACCACAATAAGATATCTCTTCATACTAGCTAGGATAATGATAATAAAAAAGATGGACAAACAAATGTTAGGGAAGAAGCCAAAACATTGGACCACAACAATACATTACTAAATCATTCATGAGTCAGAAAAGAAATTATAAGACAATTTAGTAGAAAATACTTTAAACTGCATGAAATTATAAGACAATTTAGTAGAAAATACTTTAAACTGCATGAAAATGAAAACATATCAAATTTTGTTAGATATAATTAAATCACTTCTAAAAGGTACATTATAGTATTAAATCTTACATATTCCCTTCAATTCTTTTTCTGAAGAAAAGACACTGACAAAATTTAAGCCCCATTTATGATAAAAGCTCTCTGCAACTAGGAATTGAAGGAAATTTCCTTAACTGGTGAAAAATAGCTATGAAAAAGCCTAAATCTGGTATCACACATATTTAATACTGAAAGACTGAATCCCTTCTCTTAATATCAGCAAAAAAGTAAGGCTATCCACTTTCAACACCTCAATTCAACAATGTACTATATAGGTTCTAGCTAGTGCAAAAGGTTAAGAAAAAGACATTTAAAAATAAATGAAATAAAAGGCATACAGATTAAAAAGGAAGAAGTAAAACTAAATCTATTTTCAGACAACATAATTTTGGTCTACGATCAACAAATATGCTTCTAGCAATGAGTTTATCGAAGTCACAGGACATAATGTCAATATGAAAAAATCAATTTTGTTTCTGTATACTACCAACAACACTTAGAAAATGAAATTTTAAAAAATACCAATTAGAAAAGCATTAAACAATAGGTATGCACTACTCATAAATTTAACAAAGTAAGGGTATAAATTTATTTTATAAATTTAAGTAAAAGTATAACAGTAAATAAAGTTACAAAAACTAGGTACAAAATTAACAAAATATGTGTAAGACCTGTATACTGAAAACTACGAACATTACTGAAAGAAACTGAATACCTAAATAGATGAAAAATATACCAGGATCATAAATTGAAAGACTCAATATTGTTAAGATAATAATCCTTCAAAACCGGTCTATAACTGCAGTGCAATCCTAAGCACTAAGAAAACCAACAGAGTTAACTATCATGAGATAAATTCACATCAAATGAAAATTAACTTGCATAATCTGAAAACAATTTAAAAATAAATATTTAGGATCTCTCATCTAATAAGAGAGAAAAACTCCATGAAAATTATAAAATTAAAATAAGTAAAATAAAAATATTTGGCAGATATTTAAAAATAGAGACTACATGAGAAATCTTAAAATATTTAGTCAATAAAGTTAAAAAATCTCAATATAGGAGATAAAAATATTTAACTTAAGTGAATAAGAATATAATTCTGATGAATTCTCCCAGAACAAGAAAATATCAAAATAAATATTCCATCAACAAAAAACACTTAAGATACATAGAGAATACAGATAAAAGTTTCAATAAAAGTCTAATAGTACCGTTAGAAAAGAGAAGGGCAGAAAACAATATTCAAAGATATAATAGCTAAGAATTTTCTGGAACTGAAGAAACTCAAATTCTCAGATGTAAAAAATACCCAGTACAAAAGACAATAAACAGAAATGAATCCACAGTTCTACACATCACAGTGTACTGGAATACATCTAGGATAAAGTGAAAATACATAATTATAGTGAAAACTTTAACCTCCATTACAACCTGGTAGAGATCATGCAGACAGAAATTTAATATGGAATTGAAGATATTTCAGAGAAAATAAACTTGATCAGATAATGGTAGATAGAGCCCTATCTACCATAATATCTAAATGAAGTTATATATTATTTTCAAGTAAAGAGAATATTCACAAGAATTGAATAGGTGTTAGGACACAAAGGAAATCTCAACAAAAATAATATCATACAGACCTCATTCACTATCCCAGTGAAATTACATTAAAATGCCACCATCGAAGATAGTATGCATGTAAATGTGTAATTGTGCATGTATGTGGGGGGTTGTATACACACATACAAATCCTATGCATCTTGAAATTAAAACAAATTCCTAAATAGCTCATAAGCTAAAGTAGAAATAAAAATATAACATAAAATATTTAGAACCAAATAATTTTAAAACAATATTATCCATTCCTTTAGGATGACAGTTAAGAAGCTCTTGGAAGTAAATAAAGTGCCTTAAAGACAGGTATTAAAAATGAGAAATATATTGAGGAATGAAGAGAAATGATAGCACGAAATTTAGAATAGTGATTAGCAAAAGGGAAGAAAGGAGGAAGGATTCTCTTACAGATATACAGGAGGTTTCACCTTCATCTGTCTTACTTCTTAAGCTGGTAGGTGGATACATGTGTGTTCATTATGTTACTCTTTGTAACTTTTTGTATGTCTGAAATATTTCAAAATAAATGTTTTAAAAATAAAAAAATGTAAAACTAAATAAGTATTTGACTCATAAACTAAAATCTCATTAATGAACACTAATGAAAAGATCCTAAATTTAAAAAATTAGCCAAATCCACCAATATATAGTAAAAATAATACATTCTGATCAAAAAGAATTTATATAAGACTGAAATTAGTGCAAAATCACAAAATGTGTCCTTTTTATAAGTATTCTATAATAATCTCATTAAATTAAGAAAAAGCACTCAGTATAATTAAATGTTCAAAATATTTTTAAAACTAGGAGTAGATGGGAACTTTCTTAACTCAATAAATGAAAATCCTACAGCCAATATCATATTAGGTTGAACTACAAGAAATAGCCATGTTTGTTTAAAGTTAAAAAAAAGATCCACTGTCAGCAATTTAGATTCAATCTAATACTGGTGAAACATCAGAAGCATAGCTTAAAAGAAAAATAAAAGACAAGTATATCTACTATTATTTCTACTATTTAACATTATACTGGGGATTCTGTAGTCAAGGACATACATAAGAAAAAGTAAAGAAAAGAAAAAGATTATACAGGAGAAGTGAAAACTGCATATTTGTAAACATGATTTTCCACACGGAAAATTCAAATAACTATTAGAACTAGTAAGAACCTTCAGCAATGTTTGCTGAGTACAAAATGTGCAACAAAGACATGTAAAGAATGTTCATAGGAGCACAATTTGTTAATATCTCCAAAAAGGAAAAAATGAAAGCGTCCACCAACAATAGAATCGATATAGAGGAACTGAATAGTTTTCCCAAGAAGACATACAAATGGCCAACAGGTACATGAAAAAGTGCTCGGCATCACTAATCATCAGGGAACTGAGAATTAAAACAACGATGAGATATCACCTCATACCAGTTAGAATGGCTGTAATCAAAAAGACAAGAGATAACGAATGTGGGTGAGAGTGTGGAGAAAAGGGAACTCTAGTGCACTACTGGTGGGAATGCAAACTGGGTACAGCCGCTATGGAAAACAGTATGGAGGGTCCTCAAAAAATTAAAAATAAAACTGCTATATGATTCAGAAATCCCATTTCTGGGTATTTATCCAAAGAAATTGAAATCAGGATCTCAGAGAGCGATCTGCACTCCCATGTTCATTGCATTACTCACAATAGCCAAGGTACAGTAACAACTCAAGTGTTTGTGGACAGATGAATGGACAAAGGGGTGGTATACATTCACAAAATAATATTATTTAACCATGAGAAAAAAAAGAAATCCTGCCATTTGTCAACAGCTTGGATGAACCTTGAAGACATTATGTTAAGTGAAATAAGTCAAATAGAGAAAGACAAATGCTGTGTGATATCACTTATATGTAGGATATAAAAAGACAAACTCAGAGAAACAGATAGAATGGTGGTAACCAGGGGATCGAGGGTTGTGGCAGGGGTGGGGAGAGAGATGAGGAAACACTGAACAAAGGGCACAAACTTCCAGTTATATGATTAATAAGTTTAGGGATTTAATGTAAAGCATGGTGATTGGTGATTACAGCTAATAATACTATATAATATACTTGAATGTTGCTAAAAGAATATAGATCTTAAATGTTCTCACCATGGCAACTATGGGATGGAAAGGAAGTTGTAGCTAATACTATGCTGGTAACCATTTTGAATTTATAAGTATATGAAATCAAAGCATTGTATACCTTAAGCTTACACAGTTATGTTCGATTAGTATCTTGATAAACCTGGAGGCAAAAAAAAAATGGATAAAGAAGTATTGCCTCACAAAACAACAAGGATGAATTATCATGGGAGGGAGAGAAGGAGGGAGGGAGAAGGAGATATGGATATTTCAAAAATTCAACATATATTGTGACAGAAGTCAAGATAGTGGTTACTTTTGGGAGGGAAAGGATGGCAGGTGGAGTGGCTGAAAGGATGGAGCGATATTCTAATTATTGATCTGGGTAGCGATTACACACTGAAGATTTCGATATACTTTATGAAAGTATGCTATAGTTCCATAAAAAGTTAATTTAAAAAGTCAATAGCATTCTTTGTTTACCAGCAACAACCAAAAATTAGAAAATGAAA
This sequence comes from Pteropus vampyrus, assembly GCF_000151845.1. Lineage (NCBI taxonomy): Eukaryota > Metazoa > Chordata > Mammalia > Chiroptera > Pteropodidae > Pteropus > Pteropus vampyrus. The sequence continues at coordinate 4,116,720 of NW_011888916.1, forward strand.
AGAAAAAGGCATTACTAAAGAAAGCAAAACCAAAGTGGAAAAATAACCTTCAATTAGAAGATCTTTGAAATTTACATAACATACAACAAATAGAGGTTAGCATCCAACATATATTGAACAAGAAGAAAAAAAACTCTTACATACCTATAAACTGGCTATTCAAAAAAAAAAAAAAAGAAACCCCTAGGATTAGAGACTGGAGTTATGCAGTAGCTAGAAGAACCAGTAAGTCTTCTCCCCTAGAGCCTTCTGAGGGAGTGCTGCCCTGGCGATATCTTCGTTTTGTACTTCTGTGTTCCAAAATATAAGGGAATAAGTTTCTGTTGTTTTAAGACATCAAGTTTGTGGTAATTTGTTACGGCAGCCCTAGGAAAATAATACAACTCCCTAAAATTCAGTAGTTTCATTTATAAATCTATTCCCTAGAGCACTGAGCCTCTGTAAGATCCAAAACCCCTCTATAACAAATATTTTGCAATTTATATATAATTTCTTAGTTATATATATAACTAAAAAATAAACCAATATCCTAACTGAAAAAATATAGAGAAATAATTTATAATAAAACATGTATTCTACATGTAAATGCTCAAGCAGTACTAAACTAAAAGATATATCTGTACCTATATATACAGAAGCTACATGAGATGGACAGTTTCAAAAGCAGTATGACAGATGTCACATATTGGCAACCCAACACAAGTAGGGCTGACACTGGTGCCATGATTTTCTGAAAAATAAATTCTTAAAATTCTAAATAAAACGAAGTACACTATTTCCTCAATTTACATGGTAACTGTATTCCTGGAAAACTTATGGTATTTTAAAAGCTTCCCCCCAAAAAGAGACTTTGTGTTTATATACAAAACAGAGTTAGGTTCTTAATACCAAATAATTATAAATAGGTTTTCATCTACATATTCAATGGAACATTCAAGTCTAACAGAATATCAGACAATTAACACTAACAGGACCCCACCGCCACCTCTATGGCAAACGAAGCCCAACAAATTTTTTAAATGCTCCCTAGAATACTGTACCTGCCCTTGAGAAAAACTGTCACTTTGACACCAGGAGATATGTACAAATATAGTCACTGAGACATTGTTTGTAATATTAAAAAACAGGAAAATACTAGCATGTACAAGTTCATCAATAAGGTAATAAAAATTAAATCACTGTCATATAAACAAACAGCATTATATAGCAATTAAGGAAATGAACTAGATCTGCAAAAAACAACACTGACAAATTTCAAAAAAACACTGAAGTGGAAAAAACAGGTTTGCAGAAAGATACATACAGTTCGATGCCATTTGTATAAAGTTTTAAATGAAACAACAGTAGAGGTAGTACACAGACATACACAAATATGTAGTAAAAGTACAAAAACCTGATTGAAAAAAATACATTCCAACTTTATCCATGGCAGTCACAACCTGGTAACAACCCAAATAATTACATCAATAAAGAAAATAAAGAAAACAGAAAGACATGTTGTGATATGCACATACAATAGAATATCACTCCACGATCTAAAAGAACTACTGATAAACACAGCAACACGGATGAATCCAAAAATATGATGAGCAAAAGAAGCCAACACAAAATATTACACACTACATGGTATCATTTACTATGAAGTTCAAGTACCAGCAAACTAATCTATAGTGACACAAATCAGAAGAGTAGTTCTCTGCAGTGATCAGTTACAGTACAAAGAGAAAAGTAGTTCTCTTTGAAAGGGGTTTAAGGTAATTTCCTAGGGTGAGAGAAGTGTTCTAAATCTTGATCTAAGTAATGGTTACATGAGTGTATGAATTTATCTAAATCCACTGAAAATTAAAAGGAAACACTGTGGGAATGAAATATAAAACTACTCTATATTAAAATGTACCAAAGAGACCTAACAAGGAAATTCAACATGTAAACTTTGATTTCTGGTTTGATAATGTTAACTATATAATTCATTTTGGGGACAACTGGGAGAACTTGACTATGGATTAGACATTAAGCAATTATCATTAATTAACTGTGTGATAATGGTTTTGTGGTTATATACAGCAATCCTTATTTTTAGAAGATGTATATACAGGTATTTAAGAGTGAAATATATCAACAACTTTTAATTTTTCAGCAAAAATATTTATTTTATACATATGTATACACATATGTACAGATAAATCATATTAATGTACATAGGTCATGAGATATAGTTATTTATTGTGCTATTTTCCAGATACTCTTATTTTGAAAAATGTCAATATAGATATAATCTTCAGGAAATACTTAGTGAAGAAAAAAAGCAAAGTGCAGAATAGCATAAATAATATGCTACCTATTGTATAAGAAAGTAAAAAAAAAATACATGGAGTGTATTGTGTGTGAGTGAGCGTCTATCTGGTTATATTACAAAAGGAGATACTAGAAGAATAATTTGAAAATGAATAAAAATGGTTACCAATAACAGATGTAGGTAGTAAACAGATTTGAATAGGGCTGGAATTGAGACTTCTCTATGCAATTTTATAGTTTTAACTTTTATACCATGTAAATGTAAAAAATTAAATTTAAAAAGAAAAAAAGTTAAAAAGATGTTAAAAAATCTATGGTCATATAATTCCTCTATTCAATCAAAGCCAAATTAATCAAGCTTTTTAAACTTGTATGGTTATTAATAGTCTTTTCTGCTCCTTCTCAGCATCAGAGGCATTTAACCTGGCTGTGCTAGTCAGAAAACTTAGCGTCTTGTTGTAGATGTGCCCCTTAAAAGTTGTGTAACACTAGAAAAATAGTCATGCCAAGCCTCGATGATTTTTTCACCTGTAAAAAGGAATAAATCCAATGAGAGCTAAGAGTTCTTAGAAACATGAAATTCTGTCTCAAATGTTGAAAAAAAATTAAATAGGAAGGTTTCCACCCGCATAATTTCTTAAGCCTCCACAAACAACAAAGCTCCATTTTACATTAACTTTCTGCAGTACAACTAATACTGAGCAGAAAGAGTAGTGAAATAAAATCTGTTTCTCAGACTCCTTCAGGCAGTGATCAGTTACAGTACAACAAAGTACTTCCTCTTAGAAGTCTATATCCGCAAAGGAAGGGAAGCAGCAGCCAGCCTGTCAGGCTGCAAAATCCCATTGGTTAGCAGGGGAGGAAGCAGCAGCCAGTAACAAAGTCTGTTGAGTTTTAGTAACTGCCCTGAGCAAGCGGTTCAGGAAGGTTCATGTATTCTTTTGCTGAACATCTTACTATACAAAAAAGTTACCAAACTTTAACAGTTGTGGGAGAAAACATCCCGAACTAGCGATACAGAATTTCCAAAACAGCAAAGAGAAAAATCTCTGCTGTCTTAAAGGCAAACGGTGAGTGCCAAAAACTCATCTCCTCCACCCCTGCCACACACTCTGCCCTACTCAACCTTCCCTCTAAAAGTCTTATGAATTCCCTAGATGTTTCATGGACTGTGCTGCAGCAGACTCATTCTAATGTGAGGAAGGACAGCCGGGAAAGGGTAGAGGGAGCCTTGCCTGCAGGGTGCGCAGGAAGGAAGTGGGAGGGCTGGCTTGGTGCAGAAGTGTTGGGCACTTAAATTTTTGCTAGATCAAAGACTGAGTTGAGAGATAAGACTTAGAGAGGTGGGAGGGAAAAAAAGGACTGAAGGACGAAGTCTGGTTCCAAACTGCTTGCAAATCTAAACTGGGGGTATGGAACGGCTTTTGGGGGATTTACAGAAGCTGGAACTTTCTCATCTGAAGAGAAAAAGGGGGTTCTCTAAACAATGAAGGGGAAGTTTTCTCATAGCATGGAGAGGTCCAAGCACCCTCACCTAGGAAAGGACTTGAAGTTCTCTACCTGGGCTGGATCTGCACAGCAGGTTGGGGGAAAAGGAGCCTCTTCAGAACGCCTGGGTGAGGATGCAGGTCCTCCAGAGAGACTTCAGAGAACAAGTAGTTTCCCTTTAAAAGTTGGTGCCTCTTTAGAGCGACAGGAAGGATAAGTGGTCTCTCTCAACGTCGGGAGGGTTTAGGGATTTGGAGGGGCCTGGAATGATTTCTATGGGTTTGGCTCCGGGAGTTGGGGGGAAGGGGTTGGTGGCAAGATGCTTTGTGCAATGATGACACACTGCAGTTGTTGGGTGTGGGGATTCTACATTGAAAACTGAGAGTAAAGGCCCAAATCAGAAGCTTGGAAAATTGAAAAAGTCCGTCTGCAATGATTTAGGAAGAAACTCTTCTTTCCCCTCCACCCCAAGACTGGAGAGAAGCGGGGCCAGTGGTACTCTCTCACTAAAAGACCAGGGGGAGAAAAGAGGAATTTAAGCAGAAGTCCTCCCCGCCCCCCACCCCCACGCCCCCCAAAAAAAGGAAGAAAGAAAAGAAAACTTATTGGAAAGTTGTGGGCGGGAATAGGGTCTCTAAAGCGCTTTAGAAATGATTTGAAGGAATCCCAACGGGGAGTTGGGATGAAGCCAGGAGAGTTGAGGCTGAGGCAGGGGGTCGGACCTCAGCGTGGCTGGAATGGGAGAGCGCTCATGGGTTTTAGATGGGGAAGACCGAAGTGACGAGGGAGCTAGTCTTCCTAAGGATGATTTGGAGGGTGAAGGAGGTTTCGAGGTGACTCGGGGTTCTCGGAAGTTAACAAGAGGCGTCCCGAGTAAATTCCGGGGCCTTACTGACACCCAGGTGACGGGGGCTGGGAGCGCGACCGGTACTCACAGAGCGGATCTCCAGCGCCAGGGCGCATTGCAGCGCCTTCACCTTCGGCATCCGCGCGGGGTGGGGCGGCGGGGAGGGACCCCGGCCGCGGACCCGAGTGAGGCGAGGAGACGCGGGACGGGGAGGGGTCAGGGAGGAAACGAGGTGGCGGCGGCGGTGGCAGCTGTGGCCCCCAGGCCGGGGCCCGCGGTCCAGCCTGGGTCCCGCCCGAGCAGCAGCTGTGCGCGGGGCGCGGACTCGTTGTCATGGCAGCCAGGAGGGGCGGGGCCGGAAGAGAGGTGGGGCGGGTGCGAGCCCGAGCCGCCACGCAAGGACGAGCGGCTGGGGGCGGGGCTCGACGATGACTTGGAGGGGAGGGGCCGCGCGAGGAGGCGGGGCTTCGGAAGTGTGGGGTGAGGGCGGGGCAGTTCTTCTGTGACATCAAACTACGGGCAAAGGAGAGAATAACCGTTTGTATGCTGAGACAGTGCACAGATCAGGGAGTTGTACTCAGGAGCCCTGAGTTCCAACGTGGCGATGGCACCTTGGGCTAGTGGTGTCCCTCTGTGGCCTCAATTTCCCCGACTGTAAAAGAGTAATATGTAGTTCTCTTTTGAATTTCACTATACAATTTACAAAGGCAGCATGAGGAAACTGAGGATTAGAGAAGACCGGCCCAAATCAAAGGCAGAATCAGGACTGGAAATCGGGAGCTCTCAAGTAGAAAACCAGTTGCCGCCCTGAGAAGAGGGGCTTGACTCAGATCAAGCCCTCTTCCTGTTCCTCTTGCTAGTCTCTTATTCTGAGATTTGTTGTTAATGCGTCTCCGTCTCCCTCTTTCTTCCAGTTTTCCTGTCTAATTTATCTGTGTTCGCATCTCAATTTATATTGCTTAAATTGAGCTGTCAATGAAGGGCCAACAACAAATCAGTTGGGAAGGGCCAGGCCATATATGATCAAAGATGAAAAGAATCTGAGATTACCCAATCCAAACGTTTCAAAAACGATTTCAGTGAAAAATGAAAAATACATTATACATACAGAAGTGTACAAAACACGACCATCTTAAGCAACAATAAAGGGAATACCTGCGTAAGTAACTCCCAGCTTAAAAAATAGAACACTACTAGACCTCAGAAATGTCCCCAACCATTGCTTTCTTTGCCTTTCTTGCCCTGGAAGTAACCAATTAGCTGACTTTTGTTACAATAATTCCTCTGCTTTTCTAAATACCTTTGCCATTCATATATGTACTTCTAAATAAGACATTGTTTAATTCTTTCCTGTTACAGATGTTATATAAATGGAATTAACACTATATTCTTCTGTGACTTGCTTCTCTCACTATTATGTTGTGGGATTTATCCAATGTTAATGCCATGTAGCTGGAAATTTTTCCATTATTAGCATCCTAATATATGAATATATATTTATTTACTTATGTTTTCTATCACTTACGGTCGCTTATACTGTTTCCATTTTGACTATTATTAACAATGTTGTTACGAACATTCCAGTACACGTTTACTAGTATACAACTACTAGAGTGAAAATGGATTGACTTTTAATAGGCTTTGCACGTGTGGGACTTTAATAGGTAATGCCACACCATTTTCCAAAGTAGTTTTACCTATTTATAATCCCACTGAGAGTGTATAAGAGTTCCTTTTTCACATCCTCATCAACATTTGGTATTGTTTGTATTTTTATTTTTTATAATATTTGGGTGTATATAGTCCAGGTATCTCATTGTGGATTTATTTTGCATTTACTGCTATTGAGATTGAGCACCTTTCATGCTTTTATTAGTCTTTCCATTTTCTCTTTGTGAACTGCCTAGTAATTCTATTGTCCATTTTTCTATTAGTCTCTCTCTCTCTCTCTCTCTCTACCTTCCCTCGTTTCCTCCTTCTTTCTCCTGCTTTATATGAGTTCTTCATATATTTTAGATATGAATTCTTTGTCTATTATATATGTTTCATATATCTTCCCCAGTTTGTGCTTGCTGGGTCTTTTAATTTCTCATAAAGTGTGTGATGAATAGAAGAGAAATTAAGTCGTGGAGTGAGTATGAGTATTCTTAGTTTGACCAAATAATTCCAAGTTGCTGTCCAGAGGCCACACTAGTCTACACTCCCACCACGAATGCTTGAGGGTTACTGTGTCCCACATTCTTCTCAACCTTAGCATATTCAAGCTTTCTTGTTTTCCCCAGTATAACAGATGTAAAGTGCCACCTCACTATTGAATTTCTGAGATTACTGATGAGTCTGAACATATCTTTATTTGTTTATAAGATTTTCAGCTTTCTTTACTATAAATTATGTGCTCATATCTTTTGCCCACTTTTTTGTATTGGAGTTTGTGTCTTTCTTACAGGAGTTTGTGTGTACTCTAGCTATTAATCTCTTGTCAGTTTTAGACATTGCAGATATCTTCTCCTGTTTATAAACTTTATACAGGGTATATTTCAGTTGTAGAAATACCTTACTTTTATGTAAATCAAGCAATCATTTTTGCTTTATATTTTGTGTTTGTATTTCTCATATGTTAAGACTTTCCCATTCCTAGGTGAGAGAAATATTTCCTATATTTTCTTCTATCAACTTCATAGTTTTACCTTTCACATTTTGATGTTTAATCTATCAAGACTCAATCTTTGTACATGATGTTAGGTAGGAATCCAGGTTCCAATTTGTTTTCCCTCTAGAGAGTGAGCTAGATTTCCCAATAACATCTCCTAAATGTTTCATACTCTCCTTTATTGATTTGCGGCAACACTTGTATCATATATTAACTACCTAGAGTTCTGTCTTCAAACTTTCTATTCTGTTTCAATGTTCTATTGGTCTACTACTAGGACTTCTTAATACCCTATTTGGCAAGTCTCTCTTTTTTTATGAGATTGATTTAGCTATTTGTGATCCTTTATTGCTTTGTTTTATTTTAGAGTAAGTTTATCAATTTCTTCAAATGCTCCAACTGAAATTTTTACTTTGATGCATTATATTTATAAAGTAATTCATCCTATTCAAGAATATTTGTCTATTTATTAAATCACCTTCTATGTCCTTTACTAGAGGTTTCAAGGTTTCGAGGTCCTACTTAATTCCTAGGTACTTAATTATAGACAATAAGACATTATGTCCCTTCTGAGGTGATGCAGATAGGAGTACATAACACAACCTTTCATGCCAAAAATCAAACTTAAATCTGACCAAGCATTGAAATCTATCACCAATGTACAGGAAATACAATATTCAAAGTAACTAACTTGTTAAACAAAACCATAGTGATGCAAGCAGCAAAATAAATACAATGTGATTTCTTCAACAAGTAAATTATGAAGGAAAAAAAAAACAAAAAAAAAAAGGAGGGAGACCCTATGTATTAAAAAAAAAAAAATGACTAAACAGATATAACCTAACATAAAGTATTTATGAGACAATAGGGAAAATTTGAATGCTGATTAGACATATGATTATTTCAAAGAATTTTTGTTAAAATATTTTTAGGCATGATAATGGTACTGGGGTCCTGTTCTTTTTTTTTTTTTTTTTTTGCAGTTTTATAACTTTATTTGACAGTCAACAGTTCTCATCCACATAACTATAGATTTTTGAAAGTGGTGACAGGTATGTGGGTAACCAATGCATAGAGCTTGTTCAGTGAATCTTCACCTTCATTATGTTTTCTAGACCACTGTACTGGGATTCAGTATGGGGCATTCCTTATTCTTGCAGCCTACACAACTTTGTTGAATCTGGTGTCAATGCACATACCCGGAGTTCCCATCTCCTTCATGGCAAATTTCTGGATCTCTTTGAATGCCCCAGGGGCACACTTCTTGAAACTCCATGATGCACTTGTGAATGTTGATGGTGTATTCTCTGGTCACTTCCTGGTCAATGGCAGAAGAACCCTTCTTTTTCCCACCACTTTTTTGTAGGAGCTATTCTGCTGAGCCCAAGATGGAAAGGAACTGGGATCCCGTTCTTTTTAAAGAAAAGAGCCCTTATCTTTTAAAAAGTCCTAAGCACTGAAGTATTTATCAGTGATATATGATGTTTTGAGATTTGCTTCAAAAGCTCCAGTGGAGGTGGGAGGCGGTAGTGATGGAAACTGGGTGAGAGTATGGATGAAACAAATTAGCCATGTAATTCCTGAAAGTTGATGACAGGTATGCTGAAGTTCATTATACTATTATTTCTACTTTTGTATATGTTTAGTTCCATGTTAATTCATACAAAATAATAGGTGTTGAGCAGTGTCATATGCTCTTTCTATATTGATTATTGAGATAATCATATGGGCTTTATAAACTTTAGCCTATTTATGAAGTGAATTACATTGATAGAATTTTCTGCTGCTGTGCTTTCCTTGTAGTCCCATACTATGTTATTTTGTGAATTTATATTATGTTTTGATTACGTTAGCTAATATTTCACTTAACTATATTCGTAAAATAATTGGACCTATAATTTTCTTTTCTTTATTGTCCTTTCTCAGTTTTGGAATCTAGATTACACCAACCTCATAAAATAAAAGCATATATTAGACCATTTGCTTGCTCTCGTCCACAAGTCTCTGATGTTCTTTTTATTTTACTTCAATCCTTTTTCTGATTCTTTAGTTTGTATATTTTCTGTTGATCTGTCTCCAAGGTAACTGATTCATTCCTCTGCCATCTTCAATCTGCTGTTAAGCCCATCCAGTGATTTTTTAATTCCAGTTAATATATTATTCAGCTCTAAGATTTCCATTCGATCTTTAGTTTCCACATGTCTTCTGAGATTCCCTGTTTGTTCACTTATTAGGCCCAATTGTCCTTTACTCTTTGAACATATTTGTCTTTAATTCTTTGAACATATTTACAATAGCTGCTTTAAAGTCTTTATATGCTATATTCAACATTTGTGCCATATCGAATTATACTTCTACTAACTTCCTGTTCATGACCATAGACCACATTTACTGTTTCTTTGTATGTCCTGTGATTTTTATTGAATACTGGATATTTTAAAGAACATGTTGTAAGACCCTAGATTCTATTATCTTTTTCTGAAGAGTTTTGATTCTTGTTTTAGCAGACAGTTTATTTACTGGCTGGTTACATTAAACCTGAGTAAACTTACTGATATACTTGTTAGTACAGATATGTGTAAAGCCCAAAATGTTTTTAAAGCTCCTCAAACTTGATAGGACTAAACCTCTAAACTCTGTTTCCCCTATAGGTTTTGTTAGGTTTTGGTTATAGACCTTATTAACACGAATCTAGTGTAGGCCTTACTACAGAGTATCGTCCTTTCCGGTAAAGTGCAGCCTTTTAGGTCTATCAGGTGGAATCCAAGAGTATTAATAAAGTGTTAAAAAGATCTCTCTACGACAGAAGTTTTCACAATGCCGATGTTTCCCAGCAGCGACTGATCTCAAGAATCTGTTCCGCTCTCAACCCTGTAGCAGCTGCTAACTGGAAAGCCTCAGGTGCCTACGCCCTGCGTGTGGAAAGCTCATCCCTCAGCCTTGAACTTTTGGAGAAATCCCTCACAGGTTTCTGGATCTCTCTCTCTCTGCATAGCTCCTGTCTTAGTCATTTTGGGCTGCTATAACAGAATACCATAGACCAGGTACCTTATAAACAATAGAAATTAAGTTCTCACAGTTCTGGAGGCTAGAAGTCGAGATCAGGTTGCCAGCACGTCGGGTTCTGGTGGGAGCCCTCTTCTGGGTTGCAGATAGCCATTTTCTCTCTGTATCCTCATATGGAGAAGTGGGCAAGAGGGCTCTGTGGGGTCTGTTTTATAAAATCGCAATCCCATTTGTGAGAGCTCCACTCTAATGACCTAATTATCTCTCAAAGGCTACACCTACAAATACCATCATATTGAGAGTTAGGATTTCAACACATAAATTCACAGGGGACACAAACATTCAGTCCATAGCAACTAGTTTGAAGGTGTTCCCTCTGTCAAAGCCTTCAAATTTCAGCCTCGTACAGAAATTCAGCTGCCAATTTCTAAGCCTGAGGCATAGAATTTTGGTGAAAATTCTAATATGCATGAAAAGCAGCATTGTGAATGGTACCACTATAATTAATGGTATCTCAGGAAGATTTATAATCACAGGTAGCAGATAAAATAGAAATTGTACTGCTTCTGTACTTCCCCTCATTTTATCCTCTATAAAATTTTATGGAAAATAAGTCTAATAAAAAATATAAGGTCTTAATCTTTCCCAGAAACCCTACTTCATTTGATGAATATTTTGAGAGAATAAATTAGAGCATTTTTTTTCTTGTCTACAGTCTACTTTGCATTTATGAAATAAAGATGGTAACTCAGACTCTCTGGCCAAATGGTCAGAAGTCAGAGGCATTTTTAAAGACTTCTATTGTTTTTCATTCACGTTCAATCTCCATAAAGAAATTGATTTCCAACAGAGTCAGTGTCTTCATTAGTGATAAGACTATTAACAATAATAATAGTCATAGTAATCATTCACCTATAGTACATTATATATCAGGGATTGTACAAGATAGTTTTCATACAAAATTATATACCTCACACATCTATCTCTACAAGGTAAATATTTATATCCTCATGTAACAAATCAGGAAATGAGCTCAGAGTAAATTAACTTGCCCATGCTCACACAGTACCTGGCACAGCAGGAATTTGAATCCGAGTCTGCCCTACACCAAAGGCAGCCTTCTTTCTGCTATAAAATGCTGCCTCTCTTTATTATTTTAATATTATCAATAACAAACATGCCAGTTAGTTTTAGATACATTGCAACCAAATAATTATGATGACATAGTAATTGCTATATTCATAGAATATATATTATATACAATATGTCATTATGATCTTGCATTTGAATAGAAATTTGTTTCTTAAAGCATCTTTTAGCCACTTAAGTTGATTCTCAGAATGATTCTGTATATTTTATTTATTTTTACTATTTATTATTATTTATGCTTACAGCACCTGGTCTTCTTTGATGGTCTCCCATTCAAGTACTAACCAGGCTTGACCCTGCTTAGCTTCCAAGATCAGACATCAGGCTTGTTCAGGGTGGCATGGCCGTAGACCATGGACCGTGGCTCCACTGGGTCATGAACCCAGAACCTTCTGAGTGTAAAGTAGACGTGCTAACTGCTACACTATGGAACCATGCCCTGATTCTGTATATTTTAAAGTAGAGCTATATCTAAACCTCTAACACTAGACTGTAGGCCTATTTGTCACAGAGAAATGTATGAAAGGTTTAAGAGAAACAAGACTTGAAAAATTTCTGATATGCTTTGAAATGAAAAGAGAAAGCAGAAATCACCCTGTAGTAAGAATTTTCTTATATAGAACAGTATGAATTGTATCCCTTGGAAAAACGTGTTTTGGCTTAAAAAGTATTATGCAACTATAATAATAAATACCCAGAAGAATGTTTGTTTTATTAATCTTGTATCCCTATGCAAGATATGCTAGTTCAGTCAATAATAATTAGATTGCCATTCTTCTAAGTTTTAGAAAGTAATAAGCTAATGAGGAATCATTTCCAATTTCTTATATAACAGCCTTAGAGAAAAGGCTGTTACATATGTAATACATGCGCTTGCTTTTGAAAAACAAGAGATGAGCATATTACAAACTGGGTCTGCTGGAATTAGGCATTACTTCCAATCTGGCTGATAGCCTCCAGAGACTCGACCTTACCCTCTCATTTCAGGAAAGATAAGGATGTGGGCACGTGCACAAGGGTCCCCAAAGGGCTAGTAGCATTGCATTGACTGCAAACCACATCCATCCCAGGGAAGAATCTCTAAATGAGGAAGGGTCCTCTTGTGGTGTTGGAACTAGGTAGCTGTTGGGGATTCTGATGTAAATACCATTTGCTTTGTCCATGACTACCAAAAACTTGTAAGAAACAAGCTGTAGAACCTGGGACACTGAGTGGTAAACTGAATAACGGCCTCCCAAAGATGTCTACATCCTAATCCCCGAAACTTGTGAATATTACTTTCTATAGCAAAAAGTACTTTGTAGATGTGATAGTTAATGATCTTGCAATGGAGAGATTATCCTGCCTCAGCTAGGTGGGCCTTATATAAGCACAAGGGAACTAGAAGGGGTCAGAGTCAGAATGAGGGCAATGTGATAATGGAAGCAGAGGGAGAAAAGGTGATGTGATATGGGGCCATGAGCTAAGAAATGAGGGCAGTCTTTAGAAACTTGAAAGGCAAGGAATGAATTCTCCCCTAGAGACTCCAGAGGAACCAGCCTGTCGAGGCTTTGATTTTAGCCCTATAAGACTCATTTCGGACTTGTGACCTCCAGAACTGTAAAATAATAAATTTGTGTTGTTTTAAGCCACTAAGTTTGTGGTGATTTGTTACAGCAGTGGTAGGAAACTAATACAGTACTTGATTTAGTCAAAAACATACAGAGACTTATGGACATAAGTTGTGGATTAGTGGTTACCAGAGGGAAGGAGGGAGGGAGAGGTGGATGGGGTAAAAGGGGTCAAATATTCGGTGACGGAAGGAAATCTAACTTTGGGTGGCAAATACACAATGCAGTATATATAAGATATACTGTTGAATTATACGCTTGACACTTATTTGATTTTATTAATGTCACCTCAAACATTTTTAATGAAAAACCCAGGTGGGTTAGAGGTTAAACAGGCTGACTATAAATTTTTTAAACTACTACATACAGAATTAATTTTGCAAAAGAAATTGCAAATTTAAAAATCATGACACAAATAATGACCTCGGGGGACTTTTTAAGTCACGCTCTCAGGAAACAAATAACACCTCTGCAGTGTTTGCTAGGGATGGTTTTTTAGCACACTAGGTGATAAAACAGCCCCTTTCAGTCTTTCCTTGGCCACCTTTCAGTTTCAATAAATTAAATTCTAATAACAACCCTCCCACCCTGCACACGCCTGGATATTCTATTCTGGGTATTCTTCCTCAAATGGATATGGCCGCCAATGCCTCTGGGTATCTTCATTTCCCCTTGTTCTTATAAGAAAGAGGAGTGGGAGTGAGTTGGATCTCTCCCCACTTTCTGAACAAGATGTGCAGCCTGACCCCTACACTGAAGACACACTTTCACATTGCTCCTCTCCCAGCTTCTACCCATCAGAACAAGATTTGTTTATCTCTCCCTCAAAGTTCTCAGGGATTTTTAAAAAATAAGTCTTTTTTTTTTTTTTTTTAAACTTGGTTTAACCAACTCTCAGAAAAATAATACCTAAAATTATATGTCTGGTCCCACCGTGACCCATTAAATCAGCACCTTTGGGAACGAGGCCTCGGCATCTATATTTTTAAAAATTTCTTTAGGTAATTATAATCAGAATTGAGAACCACTGATCTAAGCCAATCATGAACATCCTGTCTGTGGCCAAATTTTTATCACCAGTGTTATGAGCTGAATTGTGTCTCCTAAGATTCTTAGGTTGAAGTCTTAAACCCTGGTACCTCAAAATGTGATTGTATTTGGAGATAGAGTCTTTAAAGAGATAATTAAGGTTAAATGAGATTATTGGGATGGGCCCTAATCCCACAGTGTCTTTATAAGAAAAGGAGATTCAGACACAGAGGAAAGATCATACAAAGAAATGGAGAGAAGATGGTCAAATACAAACTAGGGAGAGAAGGCCTCAGAAGAAACCAACCCTACCAATGCCTTAATCCTGAATTTCTAGCCTCCAGAACTGTGTGAAAATACGTTTCTGTCGTTTAAAGCCACCCAGTCTGTGATACATTGTTATGGCAGCCCTAACAACCTAATACTACCGGTAAAAAGTTGATCTCGAATCCATTATACATTTTCATCTTGGAAACACTCATTTTCTGAACTCTGACGATCAGCATAGGCTATACTTCTCTTTTTGTAATCATAATACCTTTCACCATAAGAAAATAGCATATACTCAGGTAAATTGCTTTTACTTGCAAATAACAGAAAATTCAATTATCATTGGCCTGAAAAATAAATATATTAAATTACCTTACATAACAAGAAGTCTGGAGGTGATCAGGAAAAGGATGCTGCAGAAGCTCACCTGGTTTGAATGCCCAGGGCTTTCTATCTTTCCATTTCACTGTCTTTAGTGCGTTGTTTTAATTTTTTTTTTTTTTTTTTTGGTCTTCATTCTGGTTGTCTTTAGGCTGGTTGTCTAAATTCACACCATGAAAAAGGAAAAAGGGACACCCCAGCAGACTAGAAAAGTCATGCCTATCCCTTTTTATAGGGAAATAAAAGCTTTTTTAGAAGCATCCCAACAGACCTCCGTTTGCTAGGTCACAGGGCTGCCTGCAGCTGCAGGGGAGACTGGAAGTGAAATATCTCACAAATGAGGAAAGGATGTTTGTGACTGAGAACTATTGGTTCTCAGCCCTGACTGGAAACACCTGGAAAATTTTTAAAAATATAAGTGCCTGGGCTTCATTACCAAAGGTGTAGATTTTATATAATATATTAACTCTACAGGTGGGGGTACATTATGTAACCAGGTTGGAAAACACTGGTGTAGAACAGTTAGGGTTCACTCCACAACTCCACCTGGAATAAAACTGGGACTCAAATACCAAGCGGAACGGGAAAAATAATAGGACAGGGATTAATACCTTGTGGCAGACACAGAAATTATTTGCTCATAAAACAAAGACAACGCAGCTGGATTTGGGCATATTTGGATATAAGATTAAAATGATCAATCAATCTCTTTCTCTGCTCTCTCTCTTCCTCCTCCACCTCCCTTCCCTTTCTTCTTTCTTCCCCTCCATTTTTCCTTCTCTCCAGCTCTCCCCTTCCCACACCATTTTTTCTTCCCTTCATCTCCCTCCCTCTATCTCTAGCACATCTTCATAACCAGGGTCAGATAATTATAAGCAAAATTATAAGAAATGTTCCCTACAGAACCAAAGCAGATCATCCAGTCATTGTTTGACTGCTTCCAGTGACAGAAAGCTCAGTTACCTTCCACACAATTACTACATAAGACAGCGCTAGTTATGCCCTGCACTAGTTCACCTGCCTGAAGCAGCAAGTGGAGACTGACTGCCATTGATTTAGGCTTTGATCAGCCAGAGAAAGATGTACCTTTTTCTAATTCACATGAATATGCCATATAGGCTAGCGGGGGCCCTGGCATTAAGAGACTACCTTTTCCGCTGCTACATGACTGTGACCACTATGAAGTTATCTTTTACAATGAAACGAAAATCTACCTTCTCAAGATTCCATTCAATGCTCCATTTAATGGTTTGGAGCTGCTTGGAACACATTTGCTCCCTCCTTTCCAGGCCCTGTGACCTCTTTTCTCCTCCATGTTTCTCAGCCATTCTGCTTCAACGTGGCTCAAATTCCCTTCATCATTTTTCCTCAGTCTTCTTTGGATACATTGTTAAGGGGTGAGTTGCCCTGTTAAGCTACAGCACTGTAGCCTGAGCATTGGAACAGGGAGAGTCTTCCCAGAGATGGGATGATTTTATTGTCCTTGAAGGGGAGAAAGAGGATGTGGAATATAAAAGCCTCCATTCACAGAATCGCCTTGCTGCCAGTAAAGAAGATACGCGTGGGTAGGCACAAGAACAAGCAGCAGAGTTTAGTGTCAAGGAAACTAAGAGAGGAAAAAGTAGTGACAGTGCTTAATGGCTTTGGAAATTGGTCATCAATGGTGACTTCATTAGATGAGTTTCAGTTAACGGATGAACACCAAATAAGGCAGTAGAGACAACAAGTGCAGAAGAACTGAGAGCTCGTAGATGGAAGTGACAGGAAGGACATAGTCCAGAAGGTAGAGGGCAGGGTGCATGTGTGTACACATGAGCATGGGAAAAGTTTGAGTATGGTTATAGGCTGACCAAAAAGAGGCATTGGAGAGGTAGAGGCTGCATCAAGGAAGCAGGAAGATAGCTAATGGAGCTATGTTCTGGAGGACCCAAGAGAGTCTGAAGTCAAGGGCACAGGGGGAGGGATGGGCCTTGAATGGGTAGACTAACACATCTTCCTCGGAGGCTGAGGGAAGGAGGAATAAAATGTGTACACAGAGAAGTGGAAGACTCCTTTGAAATGAAGACATAGAAAGGTTTGAGGAGATGTCTTTTATAAAATGAAGCAATAATATGTCCCTCAATCCCTCTCTCTCCTCCCTTCATTGACTATTTATTGAGTCCTTACCACCCAACATTGTGGATATGGAAAAGAAGAAGACAAAGCCCTTGTCCTTACAGAGCTTCTGGTCTGGATAGTGATGGCCCTGCTCTTCACCTGTCACTCTCCACCACCAACAGGACCCAGACCAACACCACATACAGGCCAGGGATTAGAGAAAGAGAGAGAGCGAGCTCTTTCCTCACAGCCCACGATATCCTATTTCCTTTGAATCTTGCTATATGTTCTCCATTTTCTAATCATTTTGCCAAAGCTGTACAGGAGATCATAGATCACTGTGGTTGGCTGGATAAGAGAAGACAAAAAAGAGTTGGGATAGACCAAGTGGGAAAGAAATAAATTATCTTAAGGCAGATGGCCTAATTCCTTTCCTGGGAAGAACTGTTTTTTTGGAGGGGAAAATAATTTCAAGACTTCTCTACAGGTATGAACAGGGAAATCCAGAGGATATAAGCAGGATAACCTAGTCCAACCATGCCTTGCACAGTGAAGCGGGACGAGGGGAGAAGTCTGAGTTTGCCTCAGATGCGAGAGGGAGAATGGAGGGATGAAAGCACCGTGAGAGCAAGCGAGGTACGAGAGCCCTTAACAATTCATATGTGAATGGAAAAAAACTGAGTTGGGGGTTGAAGGGAGGCAAAAGCCCTGAACTTCCTGGTGATGCTCTATGTAATTATTGGTTCATGTATGGGGCTGGCCCAACAAGCAGTCTGTGAGATCTTTGAAGTCGAGGGCTAGGTCTTGGCTATTCTACTCCCAGTAGCTATCATTGTGCCTCAGCAGTTCCAGGTTTTGTGGACCCTGAAGCTTATATAATTTGTGGAGGAACCTTTAAGAAAAAGAATACAAAAGGTATTAGTGGAAAGTTAAGAAAGTGAATATTTATTTCAAGTGAAAAACAAATCGCAGAATTTTTAAATATTAAAATCCAGAGAAATCATGTATTTTTGTGAATTAACTACCTGATATACCTCTATAATAATTTTCTTCCTGTATTTCCAGTATTTTCTCTTTGATGACCTCTTCATACGACTACGATTTTTGTAAGATCATTTTCTTTTCAGAGAACAGAAAGATAGTTCTGTTTTTCTTCTAGCATGATGGATAAAAATTGGGTTTTTATTTTCCAGAATTTGGAAAAGTTTCTTTTGGCTTCACGACTCCTTTTTTAAAAATTAAAATTTAAATTAAAAAAAAAATTTTATTTAACATTTTAAAAAGTTAGACGTTTATACAAACCATGAAGCGATCCCCCGATTACTCTAGCACTCATCTGGCACAACCATTACAATAATATTGACTGTATTACCTATGCTATGCTATACTCTAAATCCCTGTGACTGTTTTGTAACTACTGATTTGTACTTCTTCATTCCTTCACCATTTTCACCCACTCCCACTGCCCTCTGGCACTCACCAGTTTGTTCTCTGTATCTGTGAGTCTGTTTTCATTTAGTTTGCTTGCTTCTTCTGTTCCTTAGATTCTGCAATAAGTGAAATCGTATGGTGTTTATCTTTTTCTTGATGTTTTGCAGATTTTCAGACTATTGTTTTAAAAACCTCTTTCTAGATTCTTGTTTTAGGTGCTATAAGAATTCAGGGCATCTTGCATATCCTCGTGCAGTACTAATCCTGCACACTCTCTGTATTGACAGCACTCATTTAACGGTTTGCTGCCGGTGGAGGTCTTTGTTGTGGAGGGCCTGCACCTTTGGGTTGCAATGCTGGGTAGGTCAGTACAGTGGGCAGTAGCAGTGTTCTTGGAAGCCATTCCTACACCGAGGAGGGCTAGCAAGACCTGAATTGTACTTGGGAAGTGACTGTAAAGCACATAAACATAAACCACTACACGCATACTTCAACTGGACTTCCTTTTACCTGGATTCCCCAAATGGCACATCTCTTTGATTGTCACCATATGTGAAGGCAATTTAGGCAGAGGAGACATTAGAGCGGAAAGAGACAAGGATCTTAGATGACTGCCATTAAAATCTTCCTTATGTGATTTATAGAAATATATGATAGGTGAACATAGTACTGGAGAAGGAGCAAGTGAAGGGCCCTGAAGCATCTTGAACCTACAATAAATCAGTTGGTCTGTCACATAGCGGTACCCAATGAATGAACAGATGTGAAAGGGAGGGAAAGGAGAAGAAGAGGAGAAAGCAGGAATGATACCTGAAAAGGAGATGCCCGATAATGCTGTCATTGGTGAGGTGTCATTGGTACCCCAGCCTGACCTGAGCCTGGGAAACTTGCTTTGCTTGTGCACTGGGGCTTCTGACCTCCGGAGTAAGCTGCCTGTGTTCCTCCCTCCTCTTCACCCCATCTGTTCCAGCCACACAAAGGGCTATATTCTCATCTCTATAGCAGGAAGTTTGCCAATCGCCAACCCTCCCTGTGTGCCTCTTTGATTTGTAACATTTAAAGGGCATGAAGAGCTGCATTCAGAGTCAGGCTTTTAAATCTGAAGTTACCCTAGTGTGAGTCCCAACTGAAACATCCTCGCGGGCAGTAACCGCTGAGCACAGCTGGGCGGATGGCAGCATTTGCCCTATAAAACATTTGATAGTTTGCCAATAAACTGTAAAGAGGAAAAGAAACCCCCTGTCTAGTTTGAAGTTACAGAGCAGCTTTAGAATGCGCTGACCAAAGCAAAATGTGCAGCTTGTTCCCTTAGATTATAGTGCCCCAGCCCTGCTGATGAATGCAAGCGTAGTCATCAGTACTGCAGCCCTTGGACTCAAGCCAACACTCAGCAAAGCCCCTGGGATTTTAGGACCTGCCCCAGATCCCTCTCCTCCCCATCAGGATGGGGTTAGGGGTATCCTCAGGAACCACTGCAGCCAGCCAGCCATGGGTGACAAAGTCATTCTCCACTTCATCTTCTTCCAGCTTTGTCAACTGCGGCTACTACCATGTCAAAAGAAGAATAGAGACCTGAACCGTGACTGCCATTACTGACATTCTTTAGAGCTATTTCTTCGCTTGCCCCCTTGCCTCTCTGCTTTCCCTATAAGGGTCCTTGAAGGGGAAGTCTCTCCAGCCAATGAAAACATCCCCCTCACTCAGACTTCAGAGGGTCTGGTAACCTGAAAACAGTTATTCATAAAGCTTACCAAAGGTAAACGCCTTTTCTGATTTTCACATCCATTCTTAAAGAGTGTAGATCATGTTATCCAAGGCCGAGTTGAAAGACAGTTGAATGGTAGCGTGCAGTATCAAAGGCAAAACATGAGTCTTCCCTGACAACTCACAAAGCTAAAACAATTCCAAGATAGGAGTCATAGGCTTACTGTAGGATGAGTTCCTTGAAAACCCATGGGTCCTGCTTGAGGGCATCCTGTGAGAGCCAATTTACTTGAGGATTCAAAGGCCAGGGATCTGGGCTCAATCATTAGGTTCATCTCCCACTCACTATTTTTCCCCAGAAGGCATAGAAGTCCTTATGCAAACAGGGCTCCTGAAAGCTTTGCTCTCCCAGAGTTCCTGTCTTAGTTTGGGTTCCCTCAGAACCCTCAGACAGTTATTTTAGTACAAGTAGTTTACTGAGGGGTGGTGATC
>NW_011888916.1:4139168-4141505 GCF_000151845.1 Pteropus vampyrus
TTTTCTCAAACCATTTGACCTCCTTTCCACAGTTTCCAACTCATTTTTATTCCTGCCTATTCTGGGAGGTCAGTGTCTCTTATTACACAATTATGGTTATCTTATAATTACATATACTCCCTGGCAAAACATCTTCTCTAGCAGGCACCTACCACAGTTGATTCAAGGAAGGGCACAGATTTTAACTTAATGTCAGAAGGAACTTTTAAAATCCAGAGCTCTAAGAAGTCTGCCTCAAGAGGTAGCGAGCTCCTCATCTCCAGAAATACTTAAAAGAGGCTATTTGAGCAACCTCTAGACCAGTACCTCAACAGGCGTACAGAACAGACACCTTCTGCTATCCTGTCATTGTGGCTCAGAGAAGACAATGTTTCCTGTGTTAACTGTCAAAACCCCCAGTCCCCTAAATGTGACCACTATCACAGTTTTTCCCTTTTTGTTGAAACTAATGAGTCACGATTCGAGTAATGTTTCTGTGACTCCAAAACCATTTTGCTTAATGAGGTAGTAAGTCTTTATAATTAGGCCCAGAAGGAAATGAGGACGTAGCCCTTAAGAGCAATAATTATTTCAGTTATTTATGGTAATAAAAAAAATTGGAAATAGGAATTCTTCCTCAGAATGTGACTATTTATTCTTTTACATATTGCCTAACAGGCAATTACCCTATTAAGGCGGCGTTTTGTCGCTAAAGACATTAATTGAAATGTAAATTAAATGTAAATCAGCTAATTAAATTGATATGTAATGAACTTGTCAGGCAAGCCTCTCTGATCAGATGCATTTCACTAATAAACAAGCATTGTAGCCGGCCCAACATGCAGCTGGGGTGCAGGGTGCCTGAGCCGTTCCCCCCAAACCTGCTGATGAAGAAAGGAGGGGCTTTCTTCAGGAAATCTTCAGGAAGAAAGGAGAACAGTTCCATCAGGCCCTCGGAAATATGTTTCCCTTATGATACCTCTCTGGGTCTCTTATGGTTTCAGCATCTGCATTGCCTTCAGATGCAAAAGCTAGAAAATTCAACTCAAACTGGGTCAGGTGAATGGAACATCCAGAGGTAGGAGGAATTTTAGAGTGACTCTTTCAGGGATATTAGTCTGTAGTTTTCTTTCCTTAAATATATTTGTTTTATTATTATTTTTTAAATCAGGATAATATTAGCCACATGAAACGAATTGGAAAGTGTTGCCTCCACTCACATTTTCTGGAAGAGTTGGTGGAGAATTGGTATTATTTCTTCCTTAAATGTTTGATAGAATTCACCGGAGAAACCATCCTGGCCTGGAATGTTTTTGTGGCAAGGTTTTTAACCATAAATTTAATTTCTTTAATAGATATAGAACTATTTGTGTGATGCATTTTTTTTTCTTGAATAAGCTATGGTAGTTTGTGTGTCTCATAAAATTTTTGCATTTCATCTAATTTGTCAAATTTATTGGCATTAAGTGGCTCATTATATTTCCTTATTATTCTTTATTATTTCTAGGATCTGTACTCATATTCTCTTTTTCGTGCTTAATTTTGGTAATTTGTGTCTTCTCACCTTTTTTTTTCCTGATGAGGCTAGCCAGAGGTTTATTAATTTTATTGATTCTTTTCAAAGAGCCATCATTAGGAGACAAAAGGATTATTCACCTGGTTAATATGCATCACTGCAAACTGAAAATACATATCTGGGAATGCATCCTAAGGGACTAGTGCAATGGGGGGAAGTAAGGGTGATAGTTGAATGTGTCTGGATAAGAGAGATTTTGTCAATATGGGGACATTAACTTGTAACTGAGAACTTAGCATCCTGAAAAGACACCTGAAGTCATCCTAATATGCTGCTTTTGGGCTCCTTTAATCTTGAAAACACACACACACACACACACACACAGACACACACACACAAATATGGTCTACAGTAAATGAGGAGCGATGCTGGGACTGCCTTGGTAAAGTACCGAAAAGGGGCCAAAAGGTACAAAGAAGTTGCCAATGATAAAATAGATTTATTATAGAAATCTGAGACCCCATCGACTGATTGTGTGACCTATGAAGGACCTGAGGACGGCCTGCGTTAATGCAGTAAGAAATGTTCTGGTGAAAGGAGTCCCATGATCCCTCAAAGCTCAGTGTTGGTTATCTTCTGTTGGCAGAGGTAATAGTAAGGGACACTGCTATGAAACTGTCCCTAATATTAACCAGCATGACATAATTCTGGAATAACAGGGGCCAGGAGTTAAAAATCTATCAAAGTGAAGGTAGATGTGATTATATAATGGGCAGCAAAGCCACAAGGGTGACTCCATGGTCCTCACCCACAGGGATCTGTAGCAAAATGATGAGATGGAT
>NW_011888916.1:4143325-4169520 GCF_000151845.1 Pteropus vampyrus
TGTGGAGTCTCTTTTATAAGAGCACTAATCCGATTCATGAGCGATGTACCCTCATGACCGAAGCACCTCCCAAAGGCCCCACCTCCTAATATCATCCCATTGGGCATTAGGTTTCAACATGTGACTTTTGAGGGAACAGAAACATGCAATCTGTAGCAGATGACATGATTTATGTTCTTTAAAAAAGAGTGCTTTGGTTGTGTGTGGGGAATAGATTGCAGGGGAGTGGAGGTGAAAGCGGTTTCCTCAGAAAGATTTTGCATTTACAAAGGTTGGAGATGGTGTTGACTTGGTCTAAAGTGGCTATAATGGAGCTAGAGAGAGGTAGACGGATTTGGGGCATATTTTATAGGTCTAGTAATGTATTAGATACGAAGGATCAAAAGGGAGGCTTTGCGAATAACAACAAAATGTTTGGCATGAGCAACCAGATATTTGGGGCAGGGCTGAAAAATACGTGGAAATCAAAATTTCTGTTTGAGTCTGAGATGCCTGGTAATCAACTGGCTATATGAGTCTGAATTTCTGGACTGGTGTTAGGCTAGAGATGAGGATCCAGAATTGTTGGCACAATCTATGAGTTTTAAATCTGCATATTAAGGTTGGGGAATATCTAGACAGTTGGAGGTGGTGTCCTGATGTTAAAGTGCTCGGGTTTTAAAGCCAGTCTGAAGTGAGTTTGAACCCTCTCTCTACCACTTACTAGAGATGTGGCCCTGGGCATGCTACTCTTTGTGTCCCCAACTCCTCATCTACAAAATTAGGACTTAGAACCTTCTCTCAGGATTGTTGAGAGGGTTGAGAACATACATAAATCTCCTGGAAATAGTAGTAGATGTTGAAGACCTCGGTACCATCATTCACCTGCTGAAAGCTACTTGTTATAGCCTTAGTGCCTAGGAGTAAATATGCTAATTTTATTGACCCAAATCTTTGAAACATTAACTCATGTTCCATACGACCCCCCCTCCCAAAAAAAAATCCCAGATAAATTCTTATATAGGCCTGGACTAGAGTGGGGGCTGAGTAGAGAAATCCTGGTGTAAGTAGCTGCAACACAGGAATGGTTCTGTGCAACTAATTCACATTGCTTTCCAGTGGTTGGTAAAACTTGAAGACATCTTCGAAGTTTTGAAGTCATGGCTTGAAGCCAATGGCTGGACGTCAGCCAGATCAGGGTTCAAATCTCCTGTTGGTCTTGACCATACCCTTAAGCGTGGACTCCAGCTGGTGGGAGCAGCATTGCTGACTTCCCATCTGTAACCTCATTGGCACAAGCAGCCCACATTGGTTTCTCCAGGGTCTGCACATTTAATAAATATGTCAGCTAGCATCTTTGTCATTTTTACTTTAACGCAGCTTAGCATTGAGAAGCCCTTGAGTTTGAAGCTTATGGAGCAATTATGTTCCCTCCTGGGAGAATCCAGACCTGGAGACTGTTGGTGCATGGAGATGAGCAATTGTGTATTTGTCTCCCTCTTGCCAGATAAATGAAACGCTCCAGAGTTCATTGAGGACTTACACTGTATTTCAATGAGCTATCTGTACATTGCATACTATGTAATTAATACAGAAAACTGCTCAGCTAATAAACTCAGAGAACCGGCCTGTCTTCTATTAATTTCTTTTAATTAGCTATCATCAGGAAATCCCTGAATGTCTGCCTGATATATTTCCTACCCACCTGATGGGCATGGTCAGTAATACTGAACCAACGATGGCCTTGCTGATAATCAAAGTGCTGACATATCCGTGCTGTCATCTCATGACAGTGCTTTGAGTCAGATATGGCAGACAGCATTATCCCCATCACATCCTGGAGCTCAGAGAGATGAAATGACTTGCCCGAGGTCACAGGGAGGTTTTGTTTCTCTGCAAAGCCAGGTCGTTGAAGGTAAATACTCTGGAGTTAGGCACATCTGCGTTCAAATCCCAGTTCTGACAGTTACTAGCTATGTGACTGACCTTAGCGGCGCTGGTCAGTGCCCACCCTTACTCCTTCATCCTCATCACTGAAGAGAATGCTCCCAACTTCTGACTGCCAGCACCTGCATTTATGTGGCTGCTGGACCCTGCTTTGCTCCCACCCCCACAGTAGTCCAGAGTGACAGAGAATTAAGCTTCTTGGGAGCAGCCTCAACCAAGACATAACAGATTTGGTGAAAAATACCAGTTCCCTCATCCTCCATGTGAGATGATTCTGAGATCTGAATACAGTGGCTCCCCAAGTTGCCCCAACAGGAGTAAGCTCAGGTTATCCACGGTGGCAACTTGCTTGATAATGAACACTTCATCAGCTGCCCCATCTTTATCATTTCATCTACTCATTTCCCTATTTTTTTTTTTTTTTCTTGAGAGCTCCTCTAAGTAAATCCCTTTCACTTGAGTTCTTATCTCAGGTTCTGTTTCTGGGGAACCTGAACAAAAATAGTGACCTTTGACCCCTCTCTGATCCTTAGTTTCTTAATCTGCAAAAAGAGAATCTTTATAGCACTCTCATAGATTTGTAGGGGAATCTAAAGACATATTGCTTATGGAAGGTTTTGCACAGTTCTGTTCATAGCAATAAAATTTATAATAGCAAATAATGGGAAATGACCAAAATGTCCAATAAGAGGGAAATGGGAAAATAAATTTGGTTTTATCTGCACAATAGAATGTTACATAATCAGTAAAAAATAATGTTTCAAAGAATATTCAATGGCAGAAAATTGTACATGAAAATGATATATTATACAATCCACTTGTGGAAATACAAGTGGATTGTATAATATATTTACCCCCACTGAATTATACAAGTGGATTGTATAATTCAGTGGGGGTAAATATCTAAAACTGTAAGTATAAAATCACCTCAATTTTGTTTAAGATGTATCAAAAATGCATTAAACATTTTTAATCTCTTAATAGTGGTAGTTTTCTTTATGCTTTTTTCTATTTTTCAAATTTCAAAAATTTCCGTATAGTACTATGTTCATAATGAGGAAAAAGGAAATGTTACTTACAGAAATTCATCTTAATTTCAAGATTTCAACTATGATTAAAAAATAAAGATTCCTAAAAGATATACAGAAGCTCAAACACTTTGTTTTTGATTTTCACTTTCCTGGTGAAATGCACCAATTATGAAAAGGAAATCCAAGTTTCACACAATATTGAAGTGGACAGTAAGGGCAAGGCTTTGCAAAGGCCTAAAGAGTTTCCAAATCTGAGGTCCTTTGAGTCTAAGCTCTGACACTATTGTTCTTCATAATTTCAGTTTAGTTGTTCCTCTGGTTCCATTCGTAGTGTTGGTATCTAGCTGAAGTACCAGCTTGGGGAACTCCACCAACAGGCCCAGCATTGATGGCCCATGTGGCCCATTCCGCTTGACCCAGCTCTAGATACATTTCTTTGGAAAATTCCTTGACTTACCTGCTCCTGCCCCATGTTGATCACCCTCTACATCAAAATCTATCTGCATCCAACCTTCCCCAACCTCCACTTACTCCCCAATTTTGTAGGTAGAAATTACTGTTACAAAAGAAAAAGTCCATCTATCCATCCATATGCACGGCTATCCATCCATCCATCCATTCATCCATCCATCCATCCATCCATCCATCCATCCATCCATCCATCCATCCATCCATCCATCCTTTCAGTCAACAAATCATCTCTGGGTATGCAACTCTGTCGTGGCACTGTGCTAAATTCTTGGAATGTAGAGTTGACTCAGACACTATTCCCACCAAAATTTCCAGGCACAGGATAGCAAAGATAAAGCACTCATGCTTCACTCAACTCTCTTGTCCACACCCACCTCCATATGTAACACACTGTGCTGCCTGCCACACATCTCCTCAGCTTACTCGATTTCAGCACAGCCATGGTGGACAGTTCCATGCACTTGGTCAGCATCCCTTATCGAGTGGACCTGAGCTATCTCAGGGATCAGCCTTGCAGAGTAGCAGCTAGAAAGGGGAATTTACCCCCATGAAGGCAACACTCAATTGTCTCCCTGTTCCATGTGGAGACAAATCTAGGGAGTGTTTTTACGTCATTTCTAAGAAAGTCCCTAGAGGGATTGACTCCTTTTCCCTCAGTGGTAATTAGCTCATTAGCATACCTTTTCCTGGGTTTTCTCTCCGCTCTTCTCACTTTTGCCTTTCTCTTCCTTCTGCTTCCAGGTATCACCTGGCAAATAAGCTGCTTGCTCTCAGTTCCTTGTCTCAGTCTCTGCTTTTGGAAAAACCCAAAGTATAATACCATGGCAGGCATAATGACTGACGGACTGACTGAATGAATGAATGAATGAAGGTTGATGATAATATAATGAGAGGAGAGGAGGACATTATTGGAGGTGGACAAATGACCATTTGCTGTTAATAAAGAAATACTTTATTACCTCATTATCCATTTACAATGAGGGACCATAGTTTCTAAGTGTGTGTGACAGTGCATTGGCTTGACTAAATACCTTGGAAATACCTTGGAAATAAGAGTAATGTGGATGTGACTAATAATGATAGTTACCCTTGAAGGGATACTTCCATTTGCTAAAGACTTTATTCACATCATGTCATTTACTCTTCATAAACCTCTTGTGACCCAGGACTTAATTAACCCCATTTTATAAGTGAGGAAACAGATTTATAGAGGTGGCTCAAGATCACATGGTGGCAGAACTGGATTTCAGCTGGATCTGTGAGATACCAGAGTCCCTGCTCCTGTGCCCACCTCTCTACATGGGTCTATAACAGCATCCAGTCAGGGACATAATTCTCCAGCTGCTTGGCAAGCAATTTATAGTGCACATCATTGAAATCAGGGTGTGCCTTCTCACAGGGTCTAGGGCAGCCATAGCAGGTCTGTGGAGTGAAATACAAAAAATAATGCACAAGTCTATTTGTTACTGTTAACCAATACTGAAGATAAAACATCACTTTATTTATTCTGTCTGGCAGCTCAAGGGTACTCCATGGTGTCTCTTACACAATGATATTAATAAGGTCCACAGCACTGCACCTTCTGTATGCAAGGTTCTCCGTGTCTCCTGCTGGTCTCATCTCTCCAGTGGCCTCTGGTTCAGCATCAGGTCTGAGGATAGAGAGAATCTTTGGGAGGCCAGCATCACCGCTAGTGTTGCTGAGCCAAGTATGAAAATTTACTATCTAGACATCTTGCCTACAGCATTAGGGTCTAGCAACCTGACATGCTTTTCAAGGTGGATATGAGCTCATCCTTCAGGGTAGGAAGCTGGGTGGGGAGGGGTCCTAGAACGCAAAAATGACAGAACTTAGGAGGTCTTAGTGACCACCTACTTTTGACAGGCTTATTTTATAGAAGGGCAAACTGAGGCTTAGAGAGGGAGAGTGACTTTCCTAAAGTTATATAAATGCTAGTAGACTGGGATTAGATTCCAGATATTTTTGCTTCCAGTTCAGGCTCTTTCTAATGGATCATTTTGGGGTCCCTGTCCCTTGCCCTCAACCTCCTACGTGTGGCTGCAGAATGGATGTAGGCAGAGAATGTTTGTTCCTTCTCCCCACTATAGCTGTTTGCCCTGAAGTTCCTAAAAGCAATCTTTTGAGTAAGGAAAAGCGATCTTTCTTAATTCCATCCTGCAGGTGAGGGGAATTGACGTTCAAAGAGGGAGGATAAAAGCAGTTGAATCAGGCTTACATTCAGGCTTCTGGGTTAGCACTCTTTCTAATAAACCACATGGCCTGCCTAAGAGTGAATGAACAAGTGAACAAAAGAAAGAAAGAACAAATGAACTGACTAAAGAACAAATTAAGGCACGCCCGATGAACTAGGTTTAATTTTTCAAAATCTCCATCCTGTGTATTTGCATCTCAATAAAGTCAGTGTCAAGCCCCTGAAGCTGCTCTATGGAGCAGAGCATTTGCAATCATGTACTGTCTATTCCAACCACCACCCATTACTCAGCCTAGTTTATAGCGGGCCCTCAACAAGTGCTTCTGAAATTGAATAGAGATGAAAATTCAGGACTCATGGCATTTAACTCTTCAGGGGCAGTTTGGAGAGGTATTGGGTGTTAAGGAGAGCAGCCTCTCCCTTCTTAACACCACATCACAGTTGTTTTTAACCTTTGGTCAAGACTGGCCTGAAGAAGGAAAAAAAGAAAAAAAGAAAAAACATGGGAACACAAAGGCTGAGATACAGGAAGGAGACCTAAACATGAAATTGCTTGCTGACAGTCAGGAAAAGGGTCTTGGTGAGCTTCCCACCCCTAGGGACTGGTCTGACCGGAATTAGCATCAGCCTTCACTGGGGTTGGGTAGGAGGACAGGAGGCCCTGACATCCTGCTGGGCTCAGTCCAGGGAGGCTGGGCAGAGGGGTGACCCATTAATATGGATGAACTATCAAGAGATTAGGTAGAATTTCAAACAGAAACTTAACCCAGGACCTCTGACTAGGAGTTGAAGTGAAAATGTACTCAGAATCGACAATGATCTGTCATCTAATACTCAGGGATGCACACACGCACTCACAACTACACAAGCTCATGCATTTTCACACTCAAATATAAAGAAATTACTCGTAAAAACCTCATGTATAATGCAAATATACTAGTGTGCACACTCACCCACTCCCACACACACACTCAAATCCATCATAGTCAATTATTTCCGTCACCTCTCCCAGCCTCTCCTCGTTCCTCTCCTTTCTTTGTCTTTCTTCTACTGATATTTAAAGTTTGACAACTTCCTATATGAGCCTGTAAGCTAGGTTTGATCCACTTTACCCAGCAGTTTAATGGGTTGCCCTTATTTATGAACTTCTAGAAGGAAGAAGAGAAGGAGGGGAGTCAGCCTCCTGAAAAGCCTCCTTCTGCTCAGAGCAGCCATCCCCATCTTCATTCCCCTCACCAGTAGCAGCAACAATACCTGCAAACTCCGAGTGAATGGTTACTGTATGCCTGACCTCATGGTGGGTCCTGGGACCTGAACAATGAGTAAAATTTGTTCTTGCCATCTCTAATCATCTCACCTCAAGAACAATGCGAAGTCGAATTGGGAAGACAGACATGGGAAAAGTGAAATGCCAAAGCCATTGCTAAGGGCCACATGAGACATTGAGACAATAGTTTTCTTAGAAGCTCAAAGGAAGAGTTATCTGTGAGGGCTAGGAGGTCAGGGAAGACTTCTTGAAGGAGGGATCTTGAAGGATAGGTAGGAATCAGGGCTGCAGAGAGGAATGGGACGTGCTTGACAAACACAAGATGTTTAATATATTTTGTTGGATGATAATGATAGGACAATCTAGGCCAAAAGCACAGTATGGACCAAGTGGGGACCTTCATGTTATCTCAGATGAAGGGGAGAAAATACTAAGAAATACTTTTCAAAAGACTGTACTTTCCCATTCATTCTCTCATCGTAGCCTCACAATATCCTTAGGAGGAGGTTGCCTGGGAATTATATTCCCATATTAAAGAGTAATAAACTAAAACCAGTTGAAACTCTTGAGTAACTCCAGACAGGGCAAGAGATGTACTTAATGTCACACAGCCAGGCAGAATCAGAGCTAGGAGCAGAACCCAGGCTCCTAGTGGCCATATCTTTAAATCTTCTAGCTTTACAATTTTAATCCTAAGGGAGTGAGGAGGATAGGATGTGACTCGGGCTGGAGGAAGAGGAAGTCTTCAGAAATTTAGTGGGAAAACTCCCTCTAGCTTGTGACGAGTGCCTGAATTACTAGGGGCAGGGTGGGTTAATAGAGGGGCCAGGCCTCCTCTGCATTACCCCATCCTGGTCTCCTGGCAAAACATCTCTCTTGTTCTTACAGCTCTGAGGGTAGCGCCACCTCTGCCTGTTAAGACAATCATTTCTTGGCAGTTATTTCAAAGGAAGAGACTCAGGCCTGGAAGACGTGCAGGAACATCCAGCTGCAAAGGAGAATACTCAGAGCCAGGCTCAGGGGAATAAGGCAAAATGAGGTCATGTACGGGGATAAAAATGAGCCAGTGAGCTCCCTGAGGCAGAGGCTTTTTAAAACCACCATTAAATATTTACTATATTGTCAGTCTTAGGACTGAACACAAAAAGGCAGAGGGAAGAATGGAAAGAACACGAGCGCTGGAGTCTGGTGATATCCAGGCTCCTCCACTTAAGAGCTGTGACTTTGAACAGATGATTTAACCTCCCTAAGCTTCTATTTCCTTATTAGGAAAATGAAGAGAATAACGCTCGCTTCATGGGGCTGTTGTGAGGATGACATGAGATCATGTATGATCAAGCAACCAGCGCAGGGCCTGGAGCCAAGCAGGCACTCAGTCCGGGCAGAGCAGCGGCAGCAGCAGCAGCAGCAACAGCAGCTGTACTAGTGGTAGCTTAGCAGTTGTAGCTTAGCAGTAGCAGATGACTAACATTAACAGTAGTAGTGGTAGCAGTAGTAGTAATAATGATCGGAGCATCAGAAGTAGTAGAAAGAGTGGTAGATTAGCAGTAGTAGCAACAGCAGTCATACTAGGAATAGATTAGCAGTGGTAGGAGTAATAGTAGCAGTAGGAGGAGGAGGAGGAGGAGGAGGAGCAGGAGCAGGAGCAGGAGGAGGAGCAGCAGCAGCAGATTAACTAAAGTAGTTGCAATGGTAGCGACAGTAGCAGCGGTAATAGGAGCAGCAGATAGTAGTGGTAGATTAGTCGTAGGCGCAGCAGCACCAGCATTAGTAGTAGCAGTAAGAATAGGAGTCAATGCTTTGGGGAGATAAGTCGGTAATTAGGATTCAGTTATTAGGATGAGCTCAGGATGAAATGTTGGATTTAAGATGCATTCATTTTTTTCTGCTACATTTTCTGAATGCCTCTGACATATCTGGAACTGTGTCAAAGACTGCGAGAGGTATAGAGATGAATAACCCTCAGTCTTCGCTCTCAAAGAAATTAAATGATATTGGGGGAGGTGACTATCACCTGAGTGAAATAATTGATAGATAAATAAGCAAAGTGCTGGGAGATAGAAGAAAAGGAAGCAATTAATTACAACCCAAAAGACTGGGGAGGCTGTCATGGAGTTGAGACCCCTGAGCTAAGCCTTGGATGATGAGAAGGATTTTCTTGAGTTAAGAAGAGTAGAGCTGGTAGATGGAGATGAGAGACACTGAGCAGGCAGAACCTGCAGGCGGCGGCGATTGATCGAAAGAAAAGTGTGAAAAGCACAAAAATGGGATGATATCCAGGTTCCTGGCTTGGACAACTGATTCGAAAGAGGTATCATAAACACAGGGTCAGGTTTACAGAGATTCAGGAAGCTTCTCTGGAGACAGAATGGGTTAACAGAAAAGCATAAGAGACGGGAAAGCCAATGAGGGGCTAAAACAGTGAACCAGGTAGGTTGGATAGTGGCATGGAGAGCACTGGGAGGGGAGAGAAAGGGACATGCACGACAATCTCACCAATAAGGATCATTTCCCCATTTTAAAGGTGGGGAAAGTAAACTCCGCTTTAAATAATTCCCAAGACAAAAATACCAAGTGGTGCAGCTGAAATTAAAACTCAGGTCTGTCTGGCTCCAAAGTCACTCTGTTATACTGCTTGAAGGCAGAAATGTCACAGAGCCAGAAGCAGTGGGCATGGTGACTGGCTGGCTGTGTGGGAAGAGGGAGAGAAGGGAGTTAAGAAAATGGTGAGGTTTCCAGCTTTTGCAAGTAGGCGGGAAAAGAAGACATTAATGAAGACAGCTGATGCCATGGAGAGAAGCAGATTTGGACCTAAGATTGACACGGGGTCAGCCAAAAATAAATCTCAGGTCTTTGGGGGACAAAGAAATTTTAAGCATTAAGTGCTATAAAAGACATCATAGGGATGACTTTCTGAATTGGTCAGGCTTCGTGTTATGCCTCAGGATTGAACCCAGAGAGAGGTATGGCAGAGTCAGGATTGTGCCCAGGTCCTGTGCTAGTTATTTACCAGCTGCGGCGAGGGCGAGGGACTTAATCACACTAATCATAGTTTCCTCATCTGCAAAATGGGGAACATAAGCCTTGTACAGCATGCACCTGAGTCCGGTGAGAGTAGGAAGAGCTAATAGAAATGAGAATGCTTCAGGGAAGTCCTGAGTTGCAGCGGGCAGAATGTATGCAATATGAGAACTTCAAAGAGACAATCTGTGAGAAGCTGTATGCCAATCAAAAATAACATAGAAAGAGCTTCAAAATCCTGCTAGGATTTGCTATTTTAATAAAGCATGGTATCTTCCAGAACCTATATCCGCCCCCTCTTTTTAGTCTTGTTGATTCTGCCTCAGTTCAGGCTTGGTGAATATTGCATCCAACACTGTCTTCCCATCTGTTCAGAGCCCCAACTTACAAAGTTTCTTTCCTATCCCTTGAGGGTTCAAGGCCTTGGATTACCCTCCACATTTGTTCATTCCACACTCAGTGAGCAAAGACTACCACGTGGTCTGTTTCAAGTGCTGAGACCACACAATGAATAAGACCTAGGTTCCTGGCTGGACACTGGTCCCTCAGTGTGAATATCACTTTTCTAAATGCTTCTCTCACTCTTGTCCACAGGGAGGGTTTTGTACTTCTGTCTGTGCTTCATCTGGGAGTAAAAAGCGCTTTGGCTCCAAGAAAAAGGGTGTCCAACCCAATCGAGCAAGTGATTTAGGGAGAGAGTTCTACTCTATGTCAGGCATTTTATAGATGTTATTATGTTTTCTTAAACAGCTTTAACTGAGGTATAATACAGAGAAACTAATATACGAAAACTGCACCTATTTAATGTGTACAATTTGATGAGTTTGGACATATGCAAATGCCTGTGAAACCACCACAGTAAAGGTAACAGACATTCACTTCCTCCACACATTTTCTTGTGCTTTGTCGGTTCTTCTTTTGTTGTTATAAGAACACTTAATGTGAGCACTTCTGCCTTACCAGATGTTCAACTGCACAACACAGTATTAATTACAGGTACTATGTTCTATGTAGATTTTATTTCATTTAATCTTCTCAATAACTGTGGGAGGTGGATATTGTCATTCCCATTTTATAGATCAGGATCCTGAGGCTTAAAGAGGTTAAATTCTTTGCCCAGAGCCATACAGCCAGTCAAGAGAAGAGCTGGGGTTCACATTTCGGTTTGTCTGACTTTTTAAACCCAGGCTATGCCTATTGCATCATAATGTCTCCTCTTTTCTGTCTGTGATGGTGCCCCATTGACGGAGCTGAGCCATGATGAAAAGGACCTCTAATTTTGGCGCCTTTAAAGTGCTCAGGAAGCAGGACTCAGAGGAAGAATTCTGAACCACAATTGAGGGACACAGTAGACTCAGCTCACACACTTCAGAAGGAGAGAGTGATATGCAACCTGAACTAGATTATCTGCCTGGGGTCAGTAACCCAGTGGGTGCCAGGATGGGCCCTGCAATGACTACCTTGCTGAGTTTCCAGGGGCCCCGGAAGCCTCTGCATGTCAAGTGATAAATGGGCCTCTTGCCCAAACCCTGCCCTGCTGAAGTGCACAGCAGAGACTCGGGCAGGTGTGTGAGAATGAGAGATGGGAAGAAGGTAGGGCTTTGGTAGCAGGTGCTAAAAAGTTCTGGAATCCTTGTACATGCACCTAGCTTGAAAACTCACACGCTCCCTTCCTCCCTCCCCATCTCCCAGGACCTTTAAGTGATGCCACTGTTTACTTGTTATTCTGCTTTCAGCTGTTTTCCTGTTTTTACCTGATTTTACCTAGAGACAAGTAGAGAGGGCCCTGTGTAGAGTAGCAGAAAGGGAGCTGGGTTTGAATCCGGGTTCTCATTAGCCATATGAATGCAAACAAAGGACTTTACCTTTAGGAGTCTCAATTTTCTCACCTGGGAAATGGAAGAAATGATACTCACCTCAAGGGACAGTTAGGAATATCAAAAAAGACAATGGATGCCAAGGCCTCTAGCACAATGCCTGGCACACAGTAGATGTTCAATAAATATTTGGTAGATGTATGAGTTGATGCTCAACAAATGTTAATTATACCAGACTTCCATTGTTGGCACTGCTCTTACTACTTAAGGAAAATGAGTTGGGGGGTCCTCGTAGGCAAGTAGCATGGTGTCACTGACTAACAGTGAAGGGGTACAAGCTCATCTTGTGCCTCTCCCCCATTCGAAAGCAATAGGGAAAACTCCTAGCTAAAGGTTCTTTGCTGCTGCTGCTGTTGCTGCTGCTGCTAACAGAATCATCAGAGGCAGGCGACCCAGCCTCTGCTGTAAGCCTCAGCGCAAGAATCTGTGGGGGGGCCTCCTGCTTGTCTATTACAATCTTTGAGGGTAACTAGATCTTTAGTCCTGTCTCTGAGCCTCTGGACTGATGCAGAACAATAATGGCACTATGTATGGAGAGTTGTGTGAGAGCTAGGTAGCGGCTCAGCATGTCTCTCCGCTCTCCACCCTTCCTTTCTGTATAGTTGTCTCACTCCCCTCAGAAAAGTGGTTGGTCGCAGGTTCTACCCACTCGTGGCTCTACCCTGGGAAGGAAGTGGGCAAGCAAGAAGGGAGGCTAGAGAGCCCCCTGCTGGAGCTGGGTGGGAGAGTAGCTTCTGGCTGGTTCACCTGCCGAGTTGGTGCTGTCCTCCATCTCAGTCCTGAAAGCCTTCCCCTCTAACTTGAGATCATAGGTATAACTTGGTCCAAGAAAGCTAGGGAGTTGCTGAGCAGGCCAAGGTCACAGGGAGGTCCACTGGCAACCCCTCGTCTCTTGGCCAGACCTTTCCTTTCTACTCTGCCAATGTGGAGAAGCAGACGGTCCTACTACATAAACATCCTACAGTCTCGGCATTATAACTATGTATTTTTCCCTCTTAAGGAATGCTAAATGTGAGCAGGGTCCATATGCTGTAATTTAGAGACATTTAATGTCACTTGTTTAGTGTTAAAAGATGCTTTTTCATACTGTACACTTTATCCTCTGACATCAGGAATGTAACCTCCTGCTTCGTGTCATTTCTCTCTAGAGTTATAGGCTAGGAGGTAATGCCACAGAGCATCCAGCATCCCCTTATAGAAGGAACTCACTATTTCCTCCATGACAGATGTTCAGACTCTGCTTGCATACCCCTGGAGATGGGGAGCTCACCACTTCCAAGGGAGCCTATCCAGTGTTTGCCAACTCTATTCAGTAGAAACTTTTCCTAGTTTTTGAGCTGAAATCTGTCTTACTGAGAATATATCCCTGGATTTGGTTCTTACCTTTGACAACAAAAAACAAGTTTGCTCCTTTTGGACAAAAAGAATGTCCAAGATATCCTTCTAACTTTTAGAGATTGTGGTCTTGCTTTCCTACCTCCAACTCCCTCTTATCCCTCATCTCAGGGACAAGCAGCTCTACTCTCCTCATTCATTTCTAGTGGGAAGTTATTTTCAGACACCTCACCATCCCAGTCACATTCCCAGTATCATAGCTATCATTTATTGAGCGCTTTTGCTTGCATTCCCCATACATAAGTTCGTTAAAACTATGAAACTTACTATAACGAGGTAGGCATTAACTATTATCATCTCATAGATAAGTGAACAGCGATTCAGAGTGGTTAATAACGTGCCCAAGATAACATCGATATTAAGAGACAGAACCAGGGTTCAGATACGAAATTAGAACCCAGAGGTGCTTGGCTCCAAGTTTTTGCTTGTAAACCACTAGGATACCACCAGCTGCTTACGAGGCCTGTGATCCAGTTAATCAAAGCAGATTTTAAAAGTGGGGCTTAAATATAGTTACAACATATAGAAGCAGTCTGACCAGAGAAAAAGAAATCTAGACTATCATCTCTCTCTCTCATTTCATGTAGTCTACTTCTATTTATGCTGTCTTAGGAGATGCTATCATTTCTGAAAGGCCTGCCACTGCTGGCCTACATTGAGCTGATTACAGTCAACTGAACTCCCCAGGACTATGACATGGGAACTGCTGGAAAGTCATATCTTGGCTGTTCTTCCTTATCTTGATGATAGAGTGTCTGACAATAAAGTGAGGTCTACACCAAATTTGGGTTGGCTGTGGTTGGTTTTTGGAGTGAGAGACTAAAAGAAAAGGTGCCAAGAATGCTCCAAGGAAAAGAAGAGCTGCAAAAAACACTTTATTTGTGTTCCTCTGGGCAACAAGAACCCAGGAGAGAAGCTGTATATACAACATAACATGTGTAGCCAGCTAACATATGGTTCTTTGTTACAATTTCTGAAAACCAATAAGCAAAGGGAGAATAAGCTTTGCTTTTGATTTTCTGCAACGAACCTAGAAAACCTCCAATCCAAAGCAAAAAAATGCTTAACTGAAGCTTTGTGCTAAAGGTCCTATCTCCCCTGAGCCTCCTGTCCTCTCCCTATCTCCTAATCCTCATTTCCGGGAGGTCATTTTAATTAGCAGGCTGTCATGGTGACTCAGCCTGCTGCTTTGCAGACAGGAAGGGAGCAGACTCTCCTAGACCCATTCATCATACAAAGGCACTTTACTCTTTAGAAAAATGCGCAATGTTAAGCTTGCCCCACCTTGGGAATTGCTACTGCTGCTGTTTTATCTTATCATCCCCACTTGCCTTGGAGTGCATCCTTTTGTCTTTGGCATCTCCCTTATCTTGAAATCAGTCTTCCCCCATTGCAGACTATCAGTGCCCACTTCCCAGGTTTGATCTGTGACACCAGGATCTGGAGAGCTTCACCATGATATACCTCTTAGAATGAGTGACCAAATACTTTTTGTCTCTGGAGTTAAAGTCTCAATCAAACCATCAGAGGTCATTAGGAAATATCTCTCAGAACAGTTTGCCGATGTTGTATGCTGGGTTTGGGGGAATCAGGGAGCCTGCAGCGCATAGATAAAGTGACCAAAAGTCTAAGACCATTGTGATTTCAAAAATTCTGCCCCATTGTTCCCAACAGTACATTTGTCTTTGAGTTGAATGTGTTGTTTATGTTGTTTTGGATCAGCAAATATGGACGCTAGTTTTCTAAAATTGTGAACAACCACAGCCTATTCTAAAAGGTAACCATTTGTAGTAACTGTACAACTTAAAAAGGTAAAGGGGCTTGCAAGCACTGACCGGATATGTGTCAAACCTCTCAAAAAGAATGTGTAAGTTTTCCTCTTCCTGTGAGAATCTCTATGTGGTGGAAAAGAGCATCTGCACTCTTCTGGTTTGAGTCTTCTATTTTGTCCCTGAGCCTTAAGCTGAAGGTTTGCAATTGATTTTCCATTGGTAAAAGAGAAAATTGATGATGAAATTTCTCATTTTTTCCCTTCCCTTTCACTAGCTTATTCATTATCCCACAACCCTTATCTTGGAAACTAGAAGGGTGATTAATTTCATGCTCCAGCAGAAAATGCATGCTCCTGCTTCCACAAGACCTCCCTGGACTCCATGTCCTTAAAAAGAGTTTGAAGGGTCTTTGTGGTTCACTGAGCTCTTCTTGTCCCTTTTGCCGTTGGGGTAGTTGCTGGCCGGGCCCCTCAGGAGTGGGTACTTGTAGGGAGGGGGTTTTTCATTCCTGCAAAGGGGGAGATAACAGAAAGAGAGAAGAAAGACAGCACATATACACACTGTATTGAAATCATGTGTGCATGTCTATCTCCCCCACTGGCCTGCAACCTCCTAGGAACGGTGGCCTTGTCTTGTCTCAGAAACCTAGCCCAGGGCCTGTTTCAAAGCAAGCACCATGGCTCAATGAGTGGCTATTAGATGGATAAATGGAGATGCTGTATCGTTTTGGCTCTGGAGAAAATCTAACTGTCCTGCATCTCTGCTATTCCATGTTTCTACCTTGATTCTAACTCATTCTATCCATTCATGATGGGAGGGGGATAGAAGAGCTATAGCTTGGGGGAGCCTAGGACCTCATTCCCTTCGCAACCATCTGGGCTCCAAAATCTCCTTTACATTCCTCAGTATAGCCTAATTGTGTCATTTCATTATAGGTCTGTCTCCCTCACAAGCTTGGGGGCTCTTGGAAGGCAGAGATGTGTTTGGGTCATCTCTGTGTCCTGGCACCCAACACCCAATGCAATACCCTTAACATGACTCTTCAATAATTAGAGTGTATGTTCCCTCACACCCTAGACTATGAGCTCCTCGCAGGCAGGGACCATGCCTTATCCATTTTTGCATTTTCCCTCACACATGGCCTTGTTTGTTTGTTGTGTTGTGCCTGGTTAGTTGATGTGACATGCATTCACTCATTGGACTAAGATTTATTTGGAGTGGAAAGAGTGGGCTTTAGAGCCAGAAAGAACTCAACTGAATTCTCATGTCAGCTATATACAGGAGGTGTGACCTAGAGCAAGTTATTTGACTTCTCTGAGCTTCATTTGTAAAATGGGGATAAAGTATTCCAATCTTGCAAGGGTGTTGCAAGGTTAAATAAGTCTCATTATTATCCTATATTATAATATGAGATAAAAATACATTCAGCATCTTCCCTTGCCTACTATAACTTATAAAGGCATGGTGCTAGGTGCTAGGTATGGTCCAATGGTCTCTGGAGGTGACAAAACTGAGTCAGACATTGATGCTATTCTAAGGCTACATACCGTTTAGAGGAGACAGTTACATGAAATAACTACACAAAATAATAAAGAACTGCAGTGCATGCCAGAAAGCGGTAAATGCCATAAATATGGGAATCTCTTCAGCTACTTGAATTAGAGTTGAAGAAGTGACTTCTCGTAGTCCATCATGCTCTGACTTCGGAGTACCTGTTTTCCTTCACTGTTCATGAGTCATGAAGAAGGTAAAGACAGAAGAGGTGGCAGTGCACAAAAAGGACACCTTGCTTCAACATATCTCCCCCACCAGGAAGCCTCACTGCCTGAAATTCCACACTCGTGAGGGACCTTGCTAACATGGCAAGGCTGTCTAGCATGGGTAAGATACAGCTAGACCTCAATAACCATTGACAGCCTGGAGCGCATCCTTGAAATGTTGTTCACAGGCAATGTGATCTTGAAGAAGTCCTTTCCCTTCTCTGAGTCTCTGTTTCATTTCTAAAATAATGAGAATAGCCTCTATCCTTCTTGCTTTTGATATATGGGGGTTTGGGGAAGTCCTTGCGAATCACGAGGTGCCATTTATATGTCATTGAGGGGTGTATAATACTCAAGGGAGTATAAGAAATAAGATGGGTATGTTTTTATGGTAGTAGAGGTATGGTTACAGGTGGGGTATGCACCCTAGGTAGATGGTGGCATGGAGAGAAGATGTGCAGTGGCCAAGGAGGGGTGTGGATGCAAATGCCTGGTGGGGTCATTACAGAGGCAAAGAACCTCTGTAACTCAAATGGGGGCCCGGAGAGAGACAAGGCACTGGAAGGCCAACATCCCATGCTTCCAGGCTCTGTAGAGGCTGCTCCTCTTCCTATAATGCCCTTCCCTACCTCTCCAGACTCACCTCCTTTGGGAAACTGACTTCCCAGAAAATAAGCCTCTCTAGGCTTCTGTCGCACTTTGTGCCTCTCCCCTCAGCACATCATTTTTTAGGGAGTTCTTTGTTTCTCTCATAAGACTGAGTGTGATGCATTTGACTTTCCTCTATAACTCCCAAGGAAAGCACAGGCCTGGTATAGAGTAGACGCTTGAGGAGCGTCTGATGAACAGAAATACACTTTTAGTCTTATATTTACCATCTCTGTTGCACTAAACATCCTGGCCTTGTCATGACCTTAGAATGCCTCTTTTTAGGTCCTGCTTCCCACCTTCCACACCCTATCCCCCAACATGGAATACTCTCTCTCTCCTTCTTTTTCATCCATTTAAATTCTACGTGTCCTTTAAAACCGAGTTCGAACTACACTTCCTCCCTGAAGCCTTCTTAGGATACTGTTGCTGACTCCGAATGCTTGCCAGGTGGTGTGGGAGAGTTATTTCCATCTGGGTCTCACTTTTCTTTCCTATGACATGAAGGGTGTGTAGATGACTATGAGGGACTTCTTCAGTTTTATCATTGCATAATTCATGCATTCAGAGCTTATTTAAGACTTACTCCATGCCAGCTCCTGCACTGTACACCAAGGGTACACGAGTGACTAAAACAGTTCCTCAGGGAGCAACCTGTCTAGTGGAGAAGCTAGACATGCAAAGATGCCATGACAGCACACTACAGGACATACCATGCTACAGGGATGTGCAAAATGCAGTCAGGAATCCTGCAGAGAGAAAGCAGCTCTGTCTCAGGTGAACAGGGACACAGAAACAGGTGTGATATTTGGACTGGGTTTTGAAAGATAAGTAGGAGTTCACCATCTATTGACAAAAAAGAGAGAACATTCCAGGAAGAGGGAAAAGGACGAATGAAGATATGGAGAGAGGCAGGAAAATAGCTGACCTGTTCGCACTGGGTAGAAGTGGTAGAAAACAGGTAGGGTGAAGAGGGTGTTCACAGGGGAAGCAGTGTGCTAGGAGGCTGTGAATGAAGTTTTAAATGTAATCCAGGGCTTTGATTTAGCAAGAAGATGAATTGGAACATTACCCTGAAGGTAATAGGGAGCCATGGCAGGTATTTGAGAGAAGGTATAATCCGATACATAGCTGATCTCTTTCATACACTTTTCAGTATTATTTGTTATCTTTGCTTGTGTTCATGCCTTTCACCTCTATAAACTTGGGCTCCTGAAGCCCAAGGGCTTTCTATGTGTCCTCAGCACAGTACAGGGCCTGGCACATGGTGGGCTCCAGGATATTGAGTAGCTGATGATTCCCTGCCAACATTCACACACATACATCAAAACCCCACCAGCCTGTTGCTGAGCCTAAGCGCACCTCACATTCAGAGGTCAGCCCACTCTCTACACCTCCACACTCACCCTCACTGAGGATTCCCTGGCACGTTCATCTTTCCTGTTTAATTTTTACCCATTTTGACGGAGCATTTTGAGCTTCAGCCGTGTGACTGTGTCACTGTGGTCCAGTGTGATCTCAGTTTTGGTCAGGTGCACAACGTTCCTGAGCCTGTGCTCTCAGGCCCACGTTGCTGCCCCTCCCCAGGGCCCCTCTCTGAAGGGTGGCATGCACTCTGGGGATGCTGACAGGCTCCCGCTGGCATGAAGGTAGAAACTGACATATTATAATTACCCATACAGAAAAGAGAA
This sequence comes from Pteropus vampyrus, assembly GCF_000151845.1. NCBI lineage: Eukaryota > Metazoa > Chordata > Mammalia > Chiroptera > Pteropodidae > Pteropus > Pteropus vampyrus. Next base: position 4,162,397 of record NW_011888916.1, read on the forward strand.
AACAAAGATTAATTTTGAGTCAAAACATGTAATTTTCCTTTAAAACCAGAACTGCTCTTTCACTTATGCTATTTGATGCTTCAGTGGAAAACAAAACGAGAAAAGGGGAACATTTAAATCCCAAATCAGAGTCTTGTATCCTCCTGGAAGTTCATTTTTAAAGAGTTTCTGACCAATTGAGAACTAAGTGGCATTCATAGTTTGATGAGGCAGAGGTGTGGGATGGAGAGGGAGTTAATTTTGTTTTTCTTAATTTAAGGGTGGGTTTACCTCAAGTCCTCAAGGCTGTAAACTTGGAGGAATGAGTTCTCTTGCTGTTTTCTGAAGAGGGCGTCAAAGCTCAAGGCAAGGGGGTTCTATGAACAGGTGAAATCAAGGCACTGAGAACTCCTCTGCATCCTTAGGACCAGTTTCAGGGTGCTGGCTCCCCCATATCAAAGAATTCTTCACTAACTGACACGGAGAACACCAGGCTGCAGACTGTGGGGCCCGGGCTCTAGCCCTGCATCTGACCAGCCCTGTCTGCTCCCTGGGCCTCGACTTCCCCATCAGTATCACAAAGAATGGGCCTAAATGATTGCTAAAGTCCCCCTAAATGTCAGCACCATTTCACTGGTCTATGACAATGCAACAGGCAGGAAAAAAAAGTGGTAAAGGATCAAGAAAATTTGATTCTGGCTGACAGAGGACCTGAAAGAGACAATCCCCAAATTAACTTGCAAATGAGATTCTAAGGATTCTTTTGAGTTTTATAAAGCTTTAAATTTTTAAGAACTTTAACCAATCAAGAATGACTTCTAAGAATGAACTGAGCATTTCCCTCAAGAGTGAGCTCCTCAAAGACAGGGTAAAGCCCTAATCATTTCTTAATTCTGTCTCCTCCCTCCCCCCAGGGCCCTGGCCTAAAGTGATGTTTTCCTGAGTGAATGAATGAATGAATGACTGCATACACGAATGTATGCTTAGTACAGTCTAGGCACTGTGGGAGCACAGAGAAGAAATAAATGTGATTCTCCCCCAGGATGAAGGGCATAAAAACCTCACATGACTGGTGAACAATCTGAGTCAGAGTATGAGCCAGAGTACACTGCCATCCAGACTCTTCCCGGAGCTGGGGCTCAGAGATGTGGGACTCACAGCATGGTGGAACGTGGGCCCTGAGACATCATCCAGCCCAACCAGAGAAGTTCAGGGACCTGCCCTAGGCCATGATGAGCTTGTTGGAAATCTGGGACTGCAACCCAGAAACCAGAGGAGATGGAAACATTTACTGAGCACCTACTGGCTGCCAGGCACTGTACCAAGTTTGTATCTAATCTTTAAAAGCATCCTTGGAGCTTATTATTACCCCCAACCATAGATAGATAGATAGATAGATAGATAGATAGATAGATAGATAGATAGATAGATAGATAGATAGATAGATATGAGGCCGAGAATCTTGCCTAAGACTCCACAGCTAGCATGAGCCTGAGAAAGAATTTGAATCCACATTTTCCAGGTGGAACTGCTGGACTTCAGTCCAGCTTTGGAATCATAAAAGCCGAGGATCAAATTCTGGAACTGACAAAAACCTTTAACCTCAGGCAATTCTCTTCACCTTTCTGAACTCCCTTTTTCTTATTTATAATATGAGGAATATAATATCTATAAGGAATAAATAAATAAGATCATGTACAATAATCACTTCACTCAATAATAGTGACTAATATAATTTTTGTTAATAACAGAGTAAGGAGAAGGTACAAAGGCCCTGACACAGCAAAGCACATGGTCAAGGTCATGGGCAAGGTCAGTTGGAAGACTGGTCTGGCAGAAGCAGTAGGTTAGACATCTTCATGTCCTCGGAGGAGACTGGACCACTAGGGGAGTAGAAAATGAGGTCAAGAGGCAAGGCAGGATCAGCATAATCCAGATGCCATTGGATGTCCCTGCCCAGATGCTCACTGGACTCACTGCCAACAGGCATGGCAATGCCCAGTGCCTTGGGCTCTGGTCCAGCCCTCGGGAAGTGTACTAATCTCTTGACCTCTCCTCACTGGCCAAAGAAGTTGGTCCCGGCAGAGGACCTGAGGTGAAACTTCTCAGGGGTGTACCCCGCCCAGCCCTGAAGCTTCACATCTTGAGGGAAGGGGACTACTTTGCACCAAGGGGATGTATTTATGCCTGGCACTGTGCAGGGTGCTTTAACGCACATCTCATAATAACCTTTCGAGTGACCACCATTATCCCCTCTTTACGGATGAGGAAATGGGAGGATCAGAGACCTTATGAGCCTAGATGATCCAGCTACCAGAGGATGAGCTACCTGATGCAGTAGCATATGGAAATACCCAGGCTAACTTAGAAAAATGGCTGGACTCGGTTCTCCAGCAACCCCCATCCCGTGGACTCCCATGTTAGACCCACACTGTGATCACCCCTCACTCTCTGACTCCATGATGCTCCTTTATATTCAGGAAATAAGCTGTAAGCTCTTCTGCCCCATATACTTTCTGTGGCAGGGCCGGAATTTCTTTCCCAGGCCACGGATGGGAAACTGAAGGCCACAGAGAAGCTCGGGGAAGCTGCCTCTGAACACGAAACCACTTAAGCAGGACTGTGGCCCACACTGCTCTGCCCTGTCACTTACCGCAGTCTCGGCATGGGAATTGCCACTTTCTCCACCATGGGATTCAGCCGATAATAATCCAAAAACGTTCTTGCCACGTTCCGCCCCAGCTTCATATCTGCAAGTGTGTGTGTTAAGGAGCATCTTCGGAAAGAGACTGAGACAGAGTGAAGGACTAGTAATAAAAACAGTCACACCACTCACCATTCTAAGCTTTTTGTACAAATGACCATTTTTAATCCTCGAAAACCTTAAATCATACAAAACCTTAAATAGTAGATACTACTATTTTCCTCATTTTACAGATGAGAAAACAGGTGCAGAGAAATTAAATAATTTTGCCAAAGTCACAGAACTGGGAAGGAGAGGAGCCAGGAAATGGGTCTAGCTTTTTATAATATACTGTATCCCTTTGGGAATCCCTGGGCTTCCATGGTCTGGCTCTAGGTGGGTCAGGGTAGAGGCAGATAAACAAGACCCCAAAGCAAAAGACCCTTTGTTATAGGTAGACCAGAGCCCGCCTGACTCTCAGTGATCAGTCATCTACTTTGGTAACCTCAGGGAGAATGGTGTAAACAGTATTATGGTATAAACAGAATAGTCTAAATAGCCCTAAATTGTGTCCAGATTCCACCTGGAAATCTATCAGTAATGAATCTTTAGGATAATGATTCCCGACCTGTTAAAAGTACAAACTCCCTGGAAACCAGATTGACCATTAACACTTTAGCATGAATTAGTATAACAATCACCTATTCCACAACACAGAGTATCTGCTCCTTGCATTATATCTCACATCTCTGGGCCTTCACATGAACTATTTCCTCTGCCTGAAGTACCCCTCCCCACAACCTTCCCTTGGCTAATTTATACCCATTAAGTCTCCAATTCGGTGATAACTCTTTAGTGAAGCCTTCCATGATACTTCTCTTCCCTTGCCCAGTACTTCCATGGCTTCTGAACTGACTTCATTCAAAGCACTTATCACTTATACCTCTCAGCTCTGAATATCCAAACTCTCACCAATTCTCTCCAGGACACCTTCTATCCCTTGAGTTTGTCCATTTCTCTCTAGCCTCTTGCTAGAAAAGGCCAGTATCACCTTTCCCATGGATTACTGTCACCCTGTCCTAAGGGGACTCTGTGCCACGATTGTCTGCTTCTACCTTATTTTCTACAGTGTAGCCAGGAGGGTGGTTCTAAAACACAGACCTGACCACGTTACCCAACTGAGTTAAACTCTTCCGTGGCTCCCAGTTACTTTCAAAGTTCAAAATTTGGAACTTGATTGATAAAGTCCTTCACAGTTGGATCTCTGATTATTTTCTCAGCTCATGCTTGTGACTTCCCACTTTCCATCCCCTTGACCTTCCACACTCCAGCTATACTGAGCTTTTGCCTCTAGGCCTTTGCCCAAACCACCCCACCTTCCCAGACCACTCTCCCATGCTCCACATGCCTGAGAGGACTGACTCCTTCTCAGCCTCCCGACACCTCAGTTTGGTTGTCACTTGACTGGATAAGTTTCGGCCACCACTCCACCCAAGGTCATGGAGCTGGACTAGCATTCGAGGAACAATCAAGTGAGTTCTCACCACCTTCTTCAAGAAGTCCCCAAGTTGGGGTTGGGCTTGACCCAGGGCATGAAAACTCGCATTTATGGAGCACTTGCTATATGCCTGGCACTGCACTGGGTACTTTGTCCACATATACATTTTCATCTTCAAAACAACCCAGTGAGGAAGGCATTTGTATTTCCCTTTTGCTCTGGGACGTTAAGGAACTTGTCCAAGGCCACATAATCGGCAATAGAGGAGTCAGAACTCCACTTCAGGAATGTCTGACTCCAGAATCATGAGCTTTCCACAACCCTGGGCTGTTTCTCAACTTGAAGCCACCTTTTCTGTCAAGGGCTGAGTCATCTCAGGCCAGTGCCTGGTGGGAGAAGGAAAAACACCAGACAAGTTGTTTATGACAGTGAGATGTGCCGCAGGCTCGCTATGCTCTCGGGTTGCCACCTGCTTTCTCCCTCTGGATGTGACCGACCTTCTCTGTCTCCTTCTTTAAAAAGTTCACAAGCTGGCATTGGGCATGGCCTCTCTGACCAGCAGACCCTGGAGGCAGTCTCACCGCCAGGGCCCACAGAGGCGGCTGGCTGCTTCAACTTAGCCAGGCTCTAGTCCGTTGAGAAGACCGAATCATGACTGTGTGTGCCAACACTAAGAGCTACAGGGGCTCAGAGAAAAGGACGGGTCCCTGTGGGCTAGGCTAAAATTTCACAGCAGAAGTTCTGGAATTAGGTGTATCTAATCCAGATCCCGGCTCTGTCACTTGCTGTGTATGGCATATTGTAGTTTTCAAAGATGTCTGCAAGAATAGCTTGCATCTCACATGTTACTCTATGATATGACCTTGACATTCTTTCCACTGAGAGGTGTGGTCTATGCTCCCATCCTTGAATCTGGGTGGGCTTAAAACTCACTGGCAACCAAAAGAATGCAGAAATGGTGGAAGTGACACCATGAGACTTTTGAGGAGAGGTCAGAAAAGGGATGCCACTTGCACCTTGCTTGCTGGAATACTCCAGCTAGGGTCCTGAGCCTCCATGTAAGTAGTCTGACTGCCCCGAGGCCACCATACTGTGAGGAAATCCAAAGCAGCCCACAGAGGGGCTGCAGGGAGAGGCCTGAGACTATGTGGAGAGACTGCAGTAGAGCCCCAGCCAGTCCATAGCTTCTCCAGCCTGTGCTATTCCAGCTCCAGCCATTATCTGGAACTGCATTGAAGACTCCAGGCTAGAACCATTCAGCTGAGCCCTTCCCAAATTTCTGACCCATAGAAAACATGAGAGAATAGCTATTGTTTCAAACACTAAGATTTGTTATGTAGCCACAGAGAGCTAGAGCACTATGTGACCCTGAGTAAGTGATTCCATCTCCCTGAGTCTTAGTGTTCTCATCTGTAAATGTGAACAATTACGCCTGCCTCACAGGGCTGTTGTGATGAAGTGTGTGACTGACCTATGGGTGTTGACTGAGTAAATAAACGAATGGGGAAGAATGAAGCCTGAACCCTTCCTTCCCAACCTGCAGTGACAGGTAGACTTGAAGCAATGCTAGAAGATATCCCTGTTAATCAACACTCTTGAGCTCTACAAGGGATAGGAGTTGGGCTGCTTCCAGTGAAACGTCCCACCGTGAGGTGTTGATCATTTTAGACAAGCTCTGTTTTAAAGACAGTGTTTGAAAGGTGGGAGTTGTCTCAGACAACCCTCTTTCCCTCTCCCTCTCCAGTCCTATTACATATTCCTTAAACCATTACAGCCTCACTCCAGATTATTTACTGCAATGGTCCTGTTTGAGTCAAGAAATGGGATGTGGATGGGAGATGGGGAGAGATTGATTGAACACTTTCAATTAAAACAAGCTGTCTTTGCACAAAGATTTAAGATCCAGGCAAGGAGAAGGCAGTAACTCTTGGCTGGAACCCTTTCCAATATATTGCAGAATTAGGACAGAAAAAGATTGGGGTAAGAACGTCTAACTCTTCATTGCCAACAAAAATCTCAGGACGGTCTGGAAGTTGAAAATGTCAGCCTTCTCAGATTCTTATGTAGCTCACTGATCTGTTTCCTGCAGACAGCAGGGAAAGACAAGACATTAGAATTAGGGAGGCAGGAGGGTTCTCTTGGGATCGTCTGAAATTCAGACTGATTTGGTGACTTTTACCCAGAGCTGTTTTGAACTAAAGGGTGGGGGTCAGTAACCCCAGCCTCCTACTTCACGGGATCCTTCAATAGGTAACGAGAGTTGGGACACTTACTGTTCATTCTCATTCATTCATTCATTCATTCAAACATTTGTTGGTCTCCTCTCATGTGTATACTGCTACAAAGAGTGACAGGAATTTGAGTTCGACAAAGAAGAATTAGATAATTACAGTTTACAGTCTGGAGGAGGAAACTAACATGTCCCAGTTAACTACATCACCAAGCAGGGCGCATTGTCACTTTCACAAAAGCAACTACTATTTTTTTTAGGGCTTACTTTGTGCACCGTACAGTGTAGTTACTATCACCAATCCTCACGATACTCTGCAGGGTCAAAGCAAAATTCTGCACATATTTTACAGAAAGAGGAAACTGAAGGAAGGAGAGTTTGCATAATTAACCAGAGTCTCGTGGCTTGAAAGTGTCAGAGGGAGCACATCAGCTTGAGTGTCTTTTAACAACATGCATCTTTTCTCCTCTCTTGAGCGTGATCATAAATTCAAACACTAAATTCTATGGACACGTAGAAGGAGATTTAAATCCAAATGAAGGAATTCTGAAAGGCTTTCTGGAAGTGGGTGTATAATGAAGTTTTGAAGGACAAAGATGAATCTGAAAAGGAGGAGGAGGGACACAAGTGTCAGCAGCAGAATGGCGTGCGGTGGGGGCAAATGACTCAGGGCCAGAAACAAGACACAGAAAGGCCAGAGGGCCCATGTTGCTAACGGGTGTAGGGAAAGGTGA
>NW_011888916.1:4169570-4172922 GCF_000151845.1 Pteropus vampyrus
CTAACTCTTCATTGCCAACAAAAATCTCAGGACGGTCTGGAAGTTGAAAATGTCAGCCTTCTCAGATTCTTATGTAGCTCACTGATCTGTTTCCTGCAGACAGCAGGGAAAGACAAGACATTAGAATTAGGGAGGCAGGAGGGTTCTCTTGGGATCGTCTGAAATTCAGACTGATTTGGTGACTTTTACCCAGAGCTGTTTTGAACTAAAGGGTGGGGGTCAGTAACCCCAGCCTCCTACTTCACGGGATCCTTCAATAGGTAACGAGAGTTGGGACACTTACTGTTCATTCTCATTCATTCATTCATTCATTCAAACATTTGTTGGTCTCCTCTCATGTGTATACTGCTACAAAGAGTGACAGGAATTTGAGTTCGACAAAGAAGAATTAGATAATTACAGTTTACAGTCTGGAGGAGGAAACTAACATGTCCCAGTTAACTACATCACCAAGCAGGGCGCATTGTCACTTTCACAAAAGCAACTACTATTTTTTTTAGGGCTTACTTTGTGCACCGTACAGTGTAGTTACTATCACCAATCCTCACGATACTCTGCAGGGTCAAAGCAAAATTCTGCACATATTTTACAGAAAGAGGAAACTGAAGGAAGGAGAGTTTGCATAATTAACCAGAGTCTCGTGGCTTGAAAGTGTCAGAGGGAGCACATCAGCTTGAGTGTCTTTTAACAACATGCATCTTTTCTCCTCTCTTGAGCGTGATCATAAATTCAAACACTAAATTCTATGGACACGTAGAAGGAGATTTAAATCCAAATGAAGGAATTCTGAAAGGCTTTCTGGAAGTGGGTGTATAATGAAGTTTTGAAGGACAAAGATGAATCTGAAAAGGAGGAGGAGGGACACGAGTGTCAGCAGCAGAATGGCGTGCGGTGGGGGCAAATGACTCAGGGCCAGAAACAAGACACAGAAAGGCCGGAGGGCCCATGTTGCTAACGGGTGTAGGGAAAGGTGAGGTTGCAATAGTAATTAGGCTGGGGCAGCTCAGCGAAGCCTTCGAATGCCACATTAAGAAATATAAACTTCTATTCTGTAGGCAAAAAAAAAACCCAGTGAATATCTATGGCTGTATCTATCATTCATTCACTTGATATATTTATTGATCATCTACTATATTCAGGCCCTCTGGAAGGGTCAGGGTATTCTGCGGTTAAAAAAACAAAAACAAGATAATGCAAAACAAAATAGCATCTAGGACAATGATCCTTAAGTCTTGAAGTAGAGATGGTTAACAAAGGGAAAAAAAACCCCACAAATAAATACATAATTGCAATTGTAAGAGTACTATGAAGAAAATGCACTGGGTCTGTAACTGAGGGCAATGGGGGTATTGTTTTAGATGGGGGTATGGGCAGGGCTCTCTGAGGAGAAGACCTGTGAACTAAGAGCAGACAGTTGGTACAGTAGCATCTATGAGTGGGAAGGGTCTTTGGTGGGACGGGGGACTGAAAGAGAGCTGACGTGGAGAGAAGGGCAAGGTCTAGATCACATGGAGCCTTATTCCGGGTTCCTTTAAAGAGTCTGGATTTTCTAAGTGAATAGGTAGCTACTAAAGAATTTTAAGCAGGATAATTAGATGGTCTGATTTATATTTTTCAAAGGCTACTGCTGTGCTTAAAATAAGAAAGCTGGAGTGGAAAACAAGTAGGTCTGCAATAGTCCAGGGGAAAGATGAAGGAGCATGGACTAGGACAGAGGCAATGGAGATGGGAAGATATGTTTTAGAAGAAGAACTGGAAGGACTTGCTGACAGATTGGACATGGAACCTGAAGGAAGGAAGGAAGGAAGGAAGGAAGGAAGGGATGATTCCTGCCTATTTAGCTTTATTTAGCAGCTGGATGGATGGGGGTGCCATGATCTGGAATGTGGAAGAGTGAGAGCTGGTGGGACAGGTTCAGGGGAGAGAAGAAGAGCTCAGTTTGAGTTCGAGATGCACACAAGACATTAAGCATCCAGGTTCCGAAATGAGAAATAGGAAAAATCAGAAATAGAAAAAAAAAATCAGATAATGGAAATGGTTTCTGAACTATCAGTTCTTTGGGATGATTCATGTCACAAATTCTGGCTGACTATATGATACGGCCCGTTCTGCTCAGCTCTCCACCTCGTGTCCCCTGCTCTCAGGAAACGCCCATTCTCAGGGTGTCCCACGATTTCCAGGAGAGCGGCAGTGACTGCAGGGTCCTCTGTTCTCCAGTCTCAGAGCCTCAGATCTCGTGTATTGAATGAGCACATAAGTGAGAATCAAGAGACCTGGTTTCTATCAGTAACTTGCCATGTGACCTTGGCCATTTCTCTTCTCTGGGTCTAACTTCTCTATGGGTGAAATGTAGTCTCCCAAGTCCTTTCCGGCATTAACGGGGTGTGTTCAAGCAATGTAATACCTCAATACCTCAATGTAATAAGCTTATGAAAAATCCCATTCCCATGCTTTCACTCAGCAAGTATTTATCAAGAACCTACTATGTGTCAAATTATTTTAGGTACCTGATACACTGAACAAAACTGACAAAGATCCTTATCTTCACGGGGCTTACATTCTAGCTATGGGAGGCCAACTGTCAACCTAATACATTTATAAATTATAGAGAATACCAGAAAGTGATAAGTGCTCTGAAGTAAAGAACAGAGTAAGGGGACTGCTGGGGGCCAGGGAGCAGATAGCAGCATTAACTGGTCAGAGGAAGTCTTACTGAAAAGGGGGGGCTTCAGTGGGCTTGGAGAAAGCTAAGGAGCTGGCCAGCACCAAGGCTGAGCTGACCCTCCTCATCTGAAACACGGGCCCTGACCAGTCATTTAACAATGGGGATCACGCTGAGTCCGGCCCACTCCCATTATTGGGGAGAATGGTCAGCTTCGGAGATGAGTTCCCCCCTGGTGGGAGTCAGGAACACCTCCTTCCTGTCACATGGCAGTTTCCTGGTTGAAGGTCCTCCCCACCTCCCAGAGCGGTCCTAGAGGAGACCTGTCTCACTCACATCCTCCCACCTGGCCCACGGCCTCCCTTCTCCATCCCACTCCTTCCCTCATAGGCCGTCATCTCTGGAGCTGTCTCCACACTCGCACTACCTGCAGCTCTTCCGGAGCTGCCAGTGAGCTCCTCTGGCCTGTCCTGCCCTGCAGGGAGCTGAGGTCTGGCCCCATTCATCAGATACCGTATTTCACGTCCTCTCTCCCCACAGTTGTTTGCTGCATGCAGGTCTGATTACTATCCCCATTTTGCACATGAGAAATCGAAAGGACTTGTCCAATGAAGCACATCAAGTATTGGCACAAGGATGACTGAAGCCCATTCATTCATTCATTCATTCACTTGCTCAATTTATTCTTTC
>NW_011888916.1:4173697-4178473 GCF_000151845.1 Pteropus vampyrus
GAATGACAAAGGGAGAGAATCAAGCAGAGCGTGAGAGAGAAATACACAAATGTAGGCAATGGGGGAGAGGAGAGAGAGAGGGAGAAGAAGTGGGAAAGGCAGAGGGTGACACAGAAAGGGACGAAAGAAAAAAAAGCAGAAAAACACAGGCCTAAGAGGATCAACAGTACATGAGCTGCAGCAAGTGAAATGGAGACAGAAACAACAGAGAGGCAGAGAGGACAGACAGACGGAAAGGAGAGCAGACTGAAGACAGGGAAGGAGACCTCCTCTTGGATGTGTGAAATGTAGCTCAAAAGAGCAAGCAGGAATGAGCGCATCCGTATTCATGGTGGGGAGTGTGACCACGTCATTCAAGAATGAATTAAAGTCTGGGATGACGCTGAGGCTCTATGTTCGTTTCCTATTGCCACTGTAACAAATTACCCCAAACTTGGTGGCTTACTACAACAGATATTTTATTCTCTCACAGTTCTGGAGGCCAGAAATCTGAAATCAGTTTCAATGGGCCAAAATCAAGTTGTTAACGGGGCGGCACTCCCTCTGGAGGAAAAACTGTTTCTGGCCTCTTCCAGCTTCTGGTGGCTGCCAGCACTCCTCGGCTTGTGACTATATCACTCCATTCTCTGTCTCTGTGGTCACATTGCCTTCTCCTCTTCTGAACGTGTCAAACTTCCCTCTGCCTTCCTCTTATAAAGCAGATTGTATTTAGGGCTCAGCCAGATAATCCAGGATACTCTTCCACCTCAAGATCCTTAATGATAACATGTACAGAGAGCCTTGTTTCTATATGAGGTAACATTTATAGGTTCCAGGGATTAGGATCTGGATATCTTTGAGGGCCATTATTCAGCCTACTACTGCCTGCTCCCAGAGTTCATCTGCTTACTAAAAGCTGAACACAAAGATACTAGGGGATCAGGAGTTGATTTCCGGCTGTGTGCAGGACACCTCGCTGGACACTCGGCTCACCTGGCCCTCAGTATCACCAGGGGATGCCCAATGCCTCCACACAAGGAGCAAGTGCCTTAAGCAGGACTTGGACCCAAATATGTCTAACTCCAGACTCCTTTTTCTTTGCATTATTTGCCGCCTCTCAAGGGCAGGAAAGGCCTATGAGGGACTAAATGCTGCTTATTTTACCTCTTAAACATATCATAAACCTGCCCTCTTCTCTTCTCCTACTACTGTTCTTTTAGTTCAGGCCCTTATCACTTACATGAACTATTGCTTCAGCCTCCTATTTTGCCTTTAGTTTCACCCCATTTTCACTGAGTGACGTTCTCACATATGCTAATTGGAAATCTCTTCCTGACTTACAACTCTACACTGATTCCATGTCGCCTAGAGGGTGAGATCAAAACTCTTAAAGCTGGCATTCATGGCCTTCCATAAGCTAGTCTAAGCCTTGTCCCTGACTCTCTTGTGCATCTATTTAGAACATGGAGTTTAAAGTCTGAAAAGCATGAGTTTTAACCTTAGCTCCTACGCGTTTAGCTGTGTGACTCTGGGCAAGCTACTTACCTTCTCTGAGCCTCAGTTTTTTCATCTTTGAAATGGATAATGCCACCTACCTCACAGGATTATTGTGCTGATTAGAAATTAAATATCCAGAGCACCCAGCGCAATGCTGGCATGCAGTAGCTCTTTTTATTATCATTATTATTTATGAAACTTTCATTTCCAACAAAGCATGACCTCTTCAAGGACAAGGATGTGTTATGTTCAAACTTATTTCCAGCACCATTTAGCAGATGTTAGGATTATTAACAGAGGCAGGGAGAAAACAAACAAACACACCAGAAATCCAGATAAGGGTGAGAGGAATTAAAAAGAGGGACAGAGAGATAGAGGAAGGTAGAGATAAAGAAATTGTTTTTAAAATCCTGTGTTCTGGGTGCTCAAGGATAAAACCTTGAAAGTCCTTTCCATGCTGTGTGCCTCAGTTTCCTCTCCTGTAAAATCAGATGAGGTTGACCTAGATCATCTCTAGTTCTAATTCTCACTCTTTTTCTTCCCTATCCTGGGAGTATGTTCCCCTGGAGCAGAAGATACCCTCTCCAGACACACGAATGAGGACCAGCCTTATCAGGCATGAAGGTGGTGCCTACCACTCTGACGGGGTATTTGGAAGAGGGATGAGACTAGAGGCTTCCTGGGCTAGAACAGAGGGAAATCTAACCTCAGGTTAGATTTCTGGATAGGATGACCTTGGTCTTCAGACCACATTAGGCAGGTGGTTGTCACTCATACATTGTTACTCATTTATTCATTCGACAGACACTTATTAAGCACCTCCTAGGTGCTGGGCCATGTAATAAGTATATAGAGTATATACACCTGACATATAGAGTAAACAGAACAGGGGTGGCCCCGCCCTCAGGCTGTTGATAGTCCACACACGGTCGACATTTCGCATTGGGCGATTCTGTTTTAAGAGCTGTCTTGTGCATTGCAGGATGTTTAGCAGCATCCCTGAGCCCTCCTATTAGATGTCAGTAGGACCATTCACCTCATGACAACCAAAAATACCTTCAGACATTACCAAACATTCTCTGGGGAGGGGCTACAATTCACCCCTGGGTGAGGACCAGTGGTTTAGGGGATACACAGTATCTGGCAGAGGGTAGCGGGTGAGATAAGAGAGGTGGGGGTAAGAGCTTAACTGAGAGAGGCCTCGACTTCTTTACCTGGAAAAAGTAATCTCCAAATATATCCTTGGAGACAGGGGAGGGGAAAAGGTACCTGCTCTCATAGGCTGCATTGACCTTATTGAATGGTCATCTAGTCCCCTCTCCCCATCATGGCCTCCCTCCATCTTTAGCACACCTCAGCCTCTCAGATGCCTCTCCCTTCCCTGCTTGCAGTGGACTGCTGGTATTTATAACTCATTTATCTATCTTAGACTCACTCCTCACTCGAGAGAGAAGTTAATCTCTCCCTCCTGCTCCCACACCACCACTTGCTCTGTGGCTCCCTCACTTCCCCTCCTCTTCCACTCCAGGCACCAGCAATTTCTCAGCAGTGCCTCCCTTTCCTACTGATGGCTGACCATGGTTGTGGAAATTGGCTCCCAAGATCTGCTGTGCCTGCTCAGCAACTGTTGGGACTTGGATGAGGCTCGGCCTGAGAGTGGGCTCTGCTTCTCTGATAGATGCTCAGTCCCTGCTTGTCTCATAGATATTTTCAGAAGCTTCAATTGATGCACAATAAAAATAAGACCAAAGCCCAAAGTAAATATTTGTGTAGCAGCATCTTGAAGCAGGCCAGGAGGGGAGACGGAAGAGAGGTGTAATAAACGAGAGAAGATCTAAACTTAGTTCATGGCCTCAGCTCTGGCTCTGGGCAACCTTATGGCCTTGAGTGGGGCAAGTCTCCTATAGGTGTCACTTATCCAGTCTGTAAAGTTGCAGGGAGGGGGTGATTTGCTGATGGTCTGAAACCTTTCAGCCTCTAGACTGGGAGTTTCTACCTGGGGCCTGTAGGGGGTTCCTGAACCCTCTGATCTTACAGGCAAAATTTCATGTGTTTATGTGAATTTTTCTAGAGAGAATATTCATACTTTTCTGTAATTTTCAAAGTACTCTGCATCGTCCAAAATGTTAAGAATCTCTGCTATATGTCTATGGATGTTTATACTTGAGTTTATCATCACCTTCCAGGTAATATTCCTTCTTATTTCTTGACTCATTTGCTGTTTATATCCTGCCTCTTCTGGGATTAGAGAGAATCGCAATGCTGGGGAGTGACATTAACTTTGACTTGGAATGTAATGAACAAGATGTAGACGCTATCCAAGTGCATCTTCATTAACTTAACTAGAGAACCTCACAGAATCTGGTGACCCTGATCTGCTGAAGGGGTCATAAGAACAGCTCAACAAAGATGATCCCTAGGAGATGACTGCAAAACTAAGCTAATGTCTGGACCATTTTGTGGCTGAGAAGTGGATGCCAGTCTTTGGCCAGAAAGCAAAATACATAAAAGTAGTTTAGAATTTAAGAGGTCCACTAAAGGGTTTGCTGAAGGGACAGGACATGGGGTCCCTGTTCTTTGGGGGGGAGGGGGGGAAAGCCCACTCCCATGATCCTGTGTCTTTACTCCTGATTAGGCCTGAATCTGAAGCACTTATGTGGGTTAATGGAATGAGCAATATCCTGTGAGTCAAGAGACGCATATTTGAGCATTAGCTTTCACCAAACTGCTGTATGACCTGGGGTAGGTCACTGACCTCCTCCTGAACTTTAATTTCTCCATTCGTATTATTAGGAGGAATTGGGCTTACTTCATAGTTTCACCAATGGAGTAACTCTAGCGAAACTCCGTTAAAATACCTTATTCCTGACTACCTCCCTGCATTTAATCCTCACTTTGGGACATTCTTGTTTCATCTCAAGCAAAACAGAAATGATCCCAACCTTGGGACAGGTACGATGTTGGGTTTAAATTCCAATCTTTAGGGTCCTTCTGGTTCTAAAACTTTATGACTTTCTTTCCTGCCCTTGTGCTACTTTCTTTTTAACTGCTGTCTTGAATTTGAAACGCAGGGGATAGAATTAATGTTTATGATCACTTACTATCTTCTAGGCACTGTGCTAGTTTCATTTATTGTGCACAAGCAAGGTAGATTTTATTATCCCCTTGTCACAGGTTAGAAAACTGAGGTTCAGAGATGTCACTGGTCTAACATCACTCAAACAGCAATCAGAGTTTAGGATTCAAACTCAGGTCTGCCTAACTCCAAGTCCTATGGCTTTTCATATATTATTATGCTAT
>NW_011888916.1:4178818-4181098 GCF_000151845.1 Pteropus vampyrus
GGTGGTGGTGTTGCCACTGATCCTGGATATGAAGTCTGAATGTGGCTTCCAGAAGCCAGGCGGCTCTGTGTTCCCTAGAGTACCCCCCATGGCACTCCTCTCAGTAAGAGCGTTGCTTAATTATATTTTCCTGCACAGTCGTGCCAAGTGAATCCTATGATTCCTACAATGAGCTCCATTGTAATGTCTAGTTATTGTCATTTCCTTTGTATCTAATGCTCTTTTGGGGACAACTTAGTTTCATGTCAGGCAAAGCTGAAGTGATCCCACTCACAGAATGAGTAAGACGCTGGGCTTAAACTCCTTACTTGTAAAACTGAAATAAAATACCTACTGACTAGAGTTTTATGAAGATTAAATGACATAATGAAAGGAAAAGTACCCAGTATGGGCCCTAACATAAAGTAGATGCTCCAAAATAGATCCTTAGCTTCTCTTTTCCCTTTAACCACACCTCCTGACTTCAGGTACTCCCTGCACTTTAGAGAGCTTCGTATTGTCTGGGCTGAACTTGATAGTGCACTAGTGGTTAGAGAATCAGTCATAAAAAATCTGAACAGGAGCGTATCGATAGTAAACATCTGGTTTGTTTTGTTTTCCTGCTCTTAACCTATTCCCCTTTCATGACACTCCATTTTTCTATATTGAACCCCTAATCTCAGTCCCTGTGGCTCAGGAGGAGCTGACCCCACCCAGACTCTGGGTAGGGACAGAGTTGACCCTATCCCGGG
The DNA here is from genome assembly GCF_000151845.1 of Pteropus vampyrus. Taxonomy (NCBI): domain Eukaryota; kingdom Metazoa; phylum Chordata; class Mammalia; order Chiroptera; family Pteropodidae; genus Pteropus; species Pteropus vampyrus. The sequence goes on from NW_011888916.1 coordinate 4,179,550, forward strand.
CAATCAGAACACTGAGTTCTCCTTTCCACAGGCATTAGTCAGGTATGGCACAAGCCTAGTGAGACTCAGTTCAGGGACTTGTGAGAGAGAGAATCATCATCGTTAAAGCTGAGAGGATGGGACATTCACCAGGAGCTGCCGGCAGCCACTTTGCTTCCATTGGGGAGAATGGAGCCAACACTCAGGAAGCAGCTAGAAAACAAGTCCTGATGACGGCTTGACTCTCTTGATCCAGGCATGCCTAACACCGGCCTTCCTTTGGACTTTAAAGTTATGTGAGCTAGTTAATTCCCCTTTTTACTTAAGTCAGTCTGAGTTGAGTTTTCTGTCACTGGCAGCCAGAAGACTTTGGATGAATACAAGACTTTGGAGTTTACCTCGTCAAACCTCCTAATTTTACAGAGGAGGAAGAGATTTGCAAAATCACATGGACAGTTTTTATACACAACCAGTTTTCCCAATAACTATATTGCCTCACTTCCTTTTATCTTTGCTATGGACCAAAACAGGGACAGGACGTCCTTCTGCCTGGATAGGCTCAGAGAATATTGTTTTTGATCACAGAATGCCTAATCTTTCTCCAATAGAGAGAATGTCTTAATTCTAGTCCTCAGGAACTGGTTTTGTTTTGCATGATGATGTTTTCATCCCCCAAGCAGAACTGCTGGTGACCGTCCTTTCCCTTCCACACAGTGTCATCAGAGACAATTAATTCTAATCGTGAGGAGACAGCAAGAACGAGCAGAGCGTTAATTGGATGGAAGTAATCGGAACCGCCCTTAGCCCACAGTTGGTACCTGTATGCAGGCCAGTGTGAGCAGGCAGATGCGTGCAGGCACATGCGCTCGTACACCAACGCTTCCCCCTCCCCCACCCCCAATCAACTAGGGTACAAAGAGAGAGTATAGAGTGAGCATGCTGGCTGGTCAGCATAGTGTAGTATTAAAAAAATCAAAGAGTCACAATGTCACTTTAGTAGCCACTACTAAACAGTTGCTTAAACTTGGCCCCCTCATTTGTAAAACGGACCTACTTCAAAGTGGTTTAGAAGATTAAATAAGAATATTGTAGCGAAGCACTGTCATTGGTATGTAGCAGGAGCTCAGTAAGTGCTAGTTCTTTCCTTTCACATCAAACACCTTTTATAGCTGGTAGAGAATAAAGGCCCAACATGATCTGAGAATTTAGATCCTTGAATATTCTGGACCCAGAATAACCAACTTGATAGCCTCCTCCTCTACAGGCCCCCTCCTCTTAATCCTGTACCACTGTCTTCCCCACCTATCACCCCCCCCCGCCCCCGCCCCCACCCACCTTTCTGCCTCTTTCCTCTCTGGGATTGTAGGTTCTGGGAGGGCAGTTCAGTGTCCCAGTTGCCCCTCACAGTCCCTGGCACTGGCACACAGTGGTCACTGAGTGGATATTTGCTGAATAACTGTTGACAGAGCCTGTGACTTTGTTTACGCCCTCTCTCCACCCTAGTCTCAGTCCTGGTCATCCTTCAAAGCTTAGCCCATATATCACCATCTCCTTCATGATATTTTTGAAA
>NW_011888916.1:4182713-4201146 GCF_000151845.1 Pteropus vampyrus
CCTTCCCTTCCCTTCCCTTCCCTTTTCCTTCCTTCCTTCCTTCCTTCCTTCCTTCCTTCCTGCCTTTCTTTCTTTCTTTCTTTCTTTCTTTCTTTCTTTCTTTCTTTCTTTCTTTCTTTCTTTCTTTCTTTCTTTCTTTCTTTCATAGGAAGATTAGATGAGCTCTAACAACACTTTCAAGATACAGTCATCACTCACTAATATTTGTTCTAAGTTCCTTGGAATGCATGATCAATCTGTCTGAGCTGAGCCTCTCCTCACAGTGTTTAAAAACATCCCAAGAGCCAATTAACCAGACTGCAAGCTGTGGGCTTGGCTTCCTAAAAAAAGTTCCTTCCAATGGTAAGATGTCAAGTCTCCACTATACCCAATTTCCCTTTCCTAGATTCCTGCTTCTGCCCTTGCTTGTAGTTTTCTCTCTTAAAAAAATGCTCTAAGAGATCTTTCGGGCCTCTTATTTCAGAGTGGTAAGGTACTCGCCCACAGCTTTGAGCTTTCAGACCTTGCAGATTGCTTTCTTCTTCTTCCCACTCTTGCTTATCCTCTTGGTAAACGCTAAATCATCTTGAAAACCCAGCTCAAAATCTGCCCTATTTAGGAAGTCTTCCCAGATTCCTCAGGGCTGAATTAGTGACTTAGTGGCTTTGTTCTCTGTGTTCCCACAGAGTTCTGTATCTATTTTTTTCCTTAGCTTTAATAGCATTGTTTTCTAATCCACGCCATGTCAAGAGCCAGGTTAGGCAGACAAGGCACCAGGTGCCATTTGTGATGGAATGATAAAGTATCAATGAAAATATAGCAAATTAGAGGAAATTATATTTATCAGAACTAGTTGGAAGGAAATTTGAGACCCAGAGAGGCGAAGCAACTTTTGCTCAAATCATCAAGCTAGAAAGTGGTCAAACTATAATTTGAATCTGACTCCAAAATCAATGCTCTTGATGGTTGTTCACTCAATCATATGTGTTAAATTTTGACTATGTGACAGGCACTGTGCTAGGTACTAGGATTCAAAACTTTGAGCAGGACTCCCCAGGCTCCTGGCAGGTAATGGTAGAGCAGAACCAAATCCCTTAGGTTGGTCTTGGGTCTCCAGATCTGAGATTTTTTCATCCCACTGTATCATTTCACCACTAGAAAGCTCCACAGCCAGCTACCCAGACTTTCCCTCTCCTCAGGAGCAGGCAAGGCACTTCCTCCAAACAACCCCTTCCCTTACCCCAAAATCTTTGGCTGTGCCCGTTGCAGAAAGAGAGCCAAGGCTGCTGCCAAGTTCATTAATAATTTTGGCTTTCTGGAAGAAGTTGAATTGCTTTGCTCTTCAAATATCAAAACATCCAATTAACACAGCTAATTAGCATCACTAGCAGCAGTCAAAAGAATGGCAATTCAGATGCAGGATTTCAAAGGTTTCCTAGTTGTAGGCCAAGGCAACCCATCTCTTGCTAATGACAAGAGTTCCTCACTTAGACAATTCTATAGCAGTCATCAATTAGCTTAGCCACCAGGCAGAGACTGGCCTCATCCCTGAGTCATTCATCTAATCAGGACTGGGGGTAGAGAGAAAAAGACAGAATGTGGTGGTGGGGTTTGGGAGGTGAAAATAAAGGAAAATGCAGAGAGGGAAAGACACAAAGAGAAATAACACACAAAGACATAGAAACTCTGAGAGAGAGAGAGAGAGAGAGGGAGAGAAAGAGAGAGCGAAGGCAGCTTGTTACAGTTAAATAAACAGATAGCAATCATATAGGCACAGAGAAAGTGGAATTTCTTAAATATAGAAAAGATATAGCAAAAACCAACTGACCATCAGTATCTTTGGAAAGTAGCTGATCATTGGGAAGCCCAGTGTTCTGACCTGTAAAATCAGGCTTAGCTGTGGGAGTTCAAATTAAAATTTGGCAAAGTTTGGCTGCTACGGTAAGATCCAAAAGAGGAGAAACTAGGAGAGCCAAACCAGAGCTTTTCTCTTCCTTTCTCGCACTGAATGTTGGCCTTCCCATGAGCCTTGATTTCTCTTTAGAAGGTCAGGTATGAGGTTAACACTACTGCATTTGCATACTTTCTCCTGTAAACCCAAAGGGCCCAATAGCTGGGCCTGTGATCAACCAGTATAGAAGGAAACCCAAGGATCTCCTACTGAATCCACCTCGGAAATGCCTTTCAGGTTTTTCCTCCCCTCCACTGCACTGACTCTGCCCTCATAGTCACACCTCTGCATGACGGCAACAGCCTCTGGTCTCTCCTCGCTGCTGTCCAATCTTTCCTTATCACAGTTGCCAGAGTGACATCTCTAGACACAGATATGACTATATCCCTCTCTGACTTAAACTCCTTTTGAATGAGTTCCATACTTTCTCTGGATCAAGTCCAAGCCCATTAAATATGGTTTCAGGTCTTCCTTCTGGGATCTGGCTTCTGCTGTCTTCTCTGCAGCCTTCCTCCGACCCATCTCTCCCACTCCCCACTCTCCACTCACGCTCCCACCACACTAGGCGACGAGGGCTTCTGGGCACCCCATACATCTTTACCTCTGGGCTCTTCCTCATCCTGTCTGCCCCCTGCAAAACCTACCTGATCCCTGTTCTTGCTCTGTGCCTTTCTATGTCTATGCTTTCGTTCACACACTTCCCCTGCCTATTAACCTGTTCTTTTTACCAGTGCATCTCCTACCCATCAGGTACAAAGGGTCCTAAACTCAAATGTCTTCAGACCAGGGGCTTATGATGTAAATATGTACAATGATAGGTGTGAAACAATAGGGGAAGTAGTGGGAAATTGGACAGTAAGTGCCATGCTCAAAGACCCTCAAACACAACATTAAAACAACCAAACAACTCATCGGCCAGCAATCATTCTGCTGGCCAAACCCACAATCTGCAGGAAGGAGTCAGCCATGAATCACCAGTTAGTTGATGATGTTCCACCTGTAACCTGGACTTGGAGCTTAGCTTGGCCCACAAGGTCCTCTGTGCTCAGACTCCACTTCTATCTCTTGCCATCTCTTTGCATCTGGTACCCCTATGCAGGGGCATTTTCACAGCCTCTGCTGTCTCCTTCCCTTTGGGCCCTGCAGGAGTGTGAACAGTATGTAAATAGCTGGAGAGAACATTAACATTTACAGTGACTAGGCCAATACAATCACATACCAGGCCCAGCCAAGATGTTATTAATCAGCATTTTAATGAAGACTAATTACAGCAGATGATGCCTCCCACCAGGTAAAGCAATGGTTACAGATGGAAGCAAACCAAGAAATCACTGCCCTCTCCTCAGAGCTCACTCCACTGCAGCATGGGAGGGTTAACTCTGGAAGAACTGGATGGCGGGAGTGACAAGAGTCTAGCAGAGGGCCCTGCTAGCAGTAAGAAATAGCCCCTCTCCCTAATGCCAACATAAACACAGTCTGGACAGTGAGTGGAGCTGGGCTTCTAGTTGGGGATAGGTTCCGGCAAGTGATCACCATCTCTTCTGAGGTAACCCCAGCTGCCATTCTCTGATATGACTAGGTCTCTGTTTCCAGCATCTACTCCTGAGTCAGACCTTGTTTGGTAAGGTATTATAGTCTTCGAAAATGATCTTTGGTTCCTCAACTCTGTTTTTTCTTTTTGCCCCTCCATTTACTGCTCATTGCTCTTTATAACACTCAAACACTCAGGGCCTCTCCCAACCACATTCTATTGCAATTTAGTGGTTAGAAGGACAGGCTGTGGAATCACACAGTGCTAGCTGGGACTCTGACCCCCACTCCTACTAGCTGTGTGACCTTGGGAAAGTTATTTTTTCTCTCTGATCTTTAGTGTCCTCATCAGTCGAATGAGAATATAATCCCTGTCCTTCCTTCTTCATATGATTGTTCTGAGATTAAATTAGAGAAGATGCCCAGGCATTTCCTGTCACTTAACTGAGTCCCAGCCTTAATTCTGCATCTTAACAAAGAAGTTGGTAGGTGGGATAAATTCTTGGCCCTTGCTGGTTGCTTCTTTCTTGATTGAAAAATGAAGTATGGACTTCACGATGCTCCAAAAATCATGCCAAGAGGAAGTACCCACTGGTCAAACTTCTCTTTTCTATCTCCTCCTATTTACACCATCTGCTTCTCCTGTTAATATAATAATTTCCTTATGTTATTCTCTCACTCAAGAACATTCTCTGGCTCCCCATTGCCTATATGCTAAAACTCCAAATTAGTACTATGGCACTCAAGGCTTTCTATAATCTGGCCCCAAAAGACTTTTCCAACTTAGCACCTAAGCCTCCCTTGTACAAACTTGCCACTCCAGATAGGCCACTTTCTTAACATGCTTAGTTCTATCACTGAGCCTTTATTCATGATAATTCACTCTCTGGAATGCCTTCACTGCTGCACCGCTAGACTGTAAGTTCCTTCACCAGACTATAAGGGTAGGTACAATTTTGCTTTGTTTTGAATCTCAATATCAATAGAGCTAGACACAATGAGGGCCTTTAATAAGTATTTGTTAAACTGGACTAAATGCCACTCTTTCGAATTCTTTAAAGTCCAGAACAGACCTCTTTGGGTGCTCTGATGTAGCCAAGTTCAAGATGTGAAGCCAACAGACCTGTGGTCAAACCTGAGCTCTGACACTACAATAGCTAATTTTACATATCATCTTGGCTGAGACATGATGCCCAGATAAGTGGTCAAACATTATTCTGGATGTTTCTGCGAGAATATTTTAGATGAGGTCATCACTTAAATTGAAAAACTCTGAGTAAAGCAGATTATCCTCTATAATGTAGGTGAGCCTCATCCAATCAGTTGAAGGCCTGAATAAAACAAAGACTGACCTCCCCAAGGAAAAGGAATTCTGCAATGAACAGCTTTCAGACTTGAACTGTAACACCAGTTCTTCCATGGGTCTCCAGACTGCTGGACCACCCTGCGGATTTTGGTCTTGCTAGCTTTCATAATCACATAAGCCGACTCCTTAAAATAAATCCTTGTCTCTATATATGCAGATCCTATTGGTTCTGTTTCTCTGGAGAATTTTGACTTATACAACCACTTATTGGCTGTATACTTCTGTCAAGTTATTTTACCTCACTGAGCCTTTGTTTTCTAAGCCATAGAAGGGAAATAATCATTCCTCCTTCACGGGGTTATTGTAATGATTCATTGAGACCCTGTCTGTGTATGCGAAAGCCCTGTAAATTGTGAGTTACTGTATCTTGCAGAATCTTATTATCAAGGCCTGTCACCTCCAGGAAGGTGTCCCCACCCGCTCTGGCCCTCTTTGCTCTCAGACATTCCTGAGCTTGAGAGCTGTCTGGCCCCACACTGCACCCCTGATTCTGTCCTTTCTTTCTGCACATACGATGCCACGCACTGGATAGAAGATAGATGGGGCACGAACAGAAGCCCAGTAGAGATGCCCAGTAAGGACCAGGCTGGGGACGGCTCTCAAAGCTAGAGCGGAGGCTGCTGTGAAAAATTCAGATGTGGTGTTTGCAGGGGGCTGAGAACTGAATTTAAATACAGCCCATTGTTCTTTGTCTGGACAGGGTAATAAAAATCCTCAGACAGTGTGTTATGGATGCAAAGGTGCGGCACTAGCTCCTGGCTCTCTGCCTACCATCTGAGGGAAACTAGACATGTCTTGGGCTTGAAGGAGACAGACCTTGTGTGGGGGAAAACAGGTCAGAGCAGATGGCATGTTCTCAGCAGGGCAGGGAGGGCCTGAACCTCTTAAACTAAGCCAGTTTTTCCCGATCTTTCATGCCATGACTCAGAGAAAATGGTGATATTTCTTTGCACAGTGAAGTGAGGGGCTGCCTTCTGTTGGGGGTTACTGGCCTGAGCTGCTCTAGGCCTCGTGAGGCTGGGTGTGGGCTTAGGTATCAGTACTTAATACAGCCATCACCCACCCAAGCACTCAGGCTGGTAATCCCTGTGATATGCTTTCCCCCTCAGCTGGGAGCACAAAAGATGCTGCAGTCCTTACAGGCCAACCAGACAGAACGCTCAGCTTTTTATCAGAAGTCTTATTTGGTCCCCTGAGCTCCAATGGGTCTTGTGGTTGTTGTCTTTCTCTACAGATTGAGAATACTGCAAATCTGATCCATATCACCCCTCTACTCAGAATGACTAGAATCTACCCTCCTCAGTAGGACACAGAAAATAAGGACCCCTTACTTCTGCTCAGCCCCATCTCTAAGTACTCTCTTCCCGAATAATTTTATGTCTTTTTAAATATTTATTCTTTTAATTCTCTCTTTCTCAGGTCTTCAGGTAGCTGGTTTGATCTAAGATAAACTTGGCCAGAAGGCAGGCCTCCAGACTGGCTTGGCTGCAGGCTACAGGTGGGTCCCCAGTGTTCATTCTGGGGCTGAGCTGAAGTGGCAGTTGCTTCCTGTGACATGCTGTCCTCCTGGTGGATCATTGGGACAGCCAGTGCCAAGCCATACTGCACAGGCAGATGGAAGACCTCCATCCCAGTCAGTTGTGTTAGCATCCTCTTCACTAAAGCAAGTCACCTCGATCAGCGGGGCAAAGAAGACCAGTCTACTTATAGTCCTACCTTAAAGCTCCAGATATTCCCAGCTCCTGAGCACAGTGTGTTTTGTCATATCTCTGGGCCTTGGCTTACAACGTCCATTAATTGTAATATCTGCATGTCGACTTCTCCATCAGATTGTACTCTTGGAATAATGGGGCCTTACCTAGTGTGTTTCTGTGTCTCCAGCCACCCAGTATAGGGCCTGACCCAGGTGTGCTCAGAAATTTTTTGCTAAACAACTGCATGAATAATTGAATACATAAATGTCCAGGGTCTGGGTTTCTATATGCTCACTTGCCTTTCTACCTGGATTGATGCTCTCTGTTTGACCGTGGGCCCGCTGGGGTATATCTCAAAATCCTGTGTCTAGGTTCCCGTAGAATATGGTCAAAGACCCTTGACCTATCATCCATACTTATGGTTGCAATTTGAATTCATAGAATGTCTCAACAGGAAACAGCATTAGAGACTTTTTGGTCCAACCGCCCCTTTGAGGGAAGAGGAAAGTCACCTGTGATCCCCAGTGCTCAGCATAAGACCCGATACAGAGTGGGTTGCGGTAAATATCAGTGTTGCATGAATCCCTCTAATGGTCTTATGGACGGGAAAATAAAAGCTCAGAGAGGGGAAATGAAGTCCCCGAGTCACGCAGTAAGTTTCTGGCGTCTGGATTCCAGCCTGGTTCCTCTGACTTCCAGGACTTTTTCTAAGGCCTTGTTTCTTGACACAGACCTAAGGTTATATAAAGTAGGGCTTTAATTACTTGCTCTAAATTTGTCTTAGATCATTGATAAATCTAAAATGGATGAGTTCACATGGTTTTAAATCCATGAACACAGAAGGCGATTGATGTGGCAGCAATGGAGCAGGTTTTGGAGGGTGACAGACCCGAGTTTGAGAATTAACAGAACCTCCCGACTACGTGACCTTGGGCAAATCTCCTAATTACCCGGAGTGTCAATCTCTTCCCCGACTCCTGTTCCAAACGGGGACCACAACGCCTATCTTTCAGGGTTGTAGTGAAGATTTGTGCCGTGTGTGCCATTGACAGAGATTATCATCCTAATCCAGTTGGTCAGTTATTTACAATGACGCTGTGTTTTCAGATTGTTCTTCAGAGCTGGCCTTTAGCATTAACCACCACCTTTGGAGACTGTCTGCCCTTACGAAGACTCCCAGTCTTGATGCCCTGCCATCCTGGTATTTTAATATGCACAGTGCCACTGCTCACTGTGGAACAGCCACTGACTATAAAGTGTGACATTTTGAAGATTAAAAATGCTTTGAATTAGTCATGCACTTGTGAAGTCATTGTTCCAACTTGTCCTGCTCCAGAATCTAAAATTGACTTTGAGCAGAGCCCAGTAACTTTCCCTTAACAGTTTCCTTCCGGTGAGGAGCTATGGAGACACTGAGGCCGAGTGAAAACTCTCAGTCACTCAGAAGTAAACCAGAGCAGAGGAGAGACAGCGTGGACAGCTTATTTGGAGAGAGGGTTTGTTCTGCCAGGACTTGGTGGTCTGCTGGCTCTGCAAAGAGCTGGAGAGCGGTGAGAGGAGGAAGGTAGAACCTCAGTAGTCTGGATGCACGCATAGGAGCGGAGCAGGTGCTGTGGAATTATAGGGATCTTGGTTGACAACCTGCCTCTGCCCCCATACAAGTTGTGTGACCCCGGGTAAGTTATCTTGAGCCAACATTTTCTCACTTGCAAGACAAATAGTGACTTCTTCATAAGGCTGCTGTGAGAATTAAATAGGTGAATAAAGCACTCAGTACAGTGCCTGGCACGTGGTAGGCAATGAGCAACCGTCTTCCTTCTCTCAAGAGCTTCCTAATGTTCCAAGATTCAGATATCTTCCTCATGCTTTCGATGCGCTGTATTCCCAGAATCCCACAGCCATCCACTGGCTATATTATTACGAAAATGCTTAGCCAAATGGAAGTGAGCTTGGGATTTTGCAGTATGACCTTCATGCAATAAGTAGGGGCAGACTATGGTCACAGTTTTCTTGTGAGAGAATTCAAAAGAAGAATTCCCTTTGCTTTAAAACTAGTCATTTGGCTGCACATGTCTCTGTGGTGGTACCAAATATCTAAGTGGGAAGTCTGGTCGCTAACCACTTGGCGTCCTGACCAACCACTAAGCAGATCTCTGACCTACCAGAATTTCCGTGAAATCATCACACAGAATTATAATGTGTAATGATAGCCACCATCCTTTACTGGGAGCCAGTCAGGGTGTTAAATACATACAGACATTCTCATTTATCTTCACGGTAACCCTGGGAAGTCTGTACTATTATCTCTGGCAGGTTAGGAGTCTGGGGTCCAGAGATGTGAAGCAACTTGCCTAAATTGGCACAGCTTAGAAATGGCAGGGCTAGAATTTGAAACCGGATATGTATGATTGTAGAACCTGGGCTCTTAACCACTGAAACACATCAGCTCAGATACCTAAAATCCTGGCCCTTGCCTGAGCCTGGACCAGTTGGCTATCCTGGCTTCTCCATGGCTGGGTTGAGAGATATAACATTCCCCGAGGATGCTGTGGAAGATGCAGCTTGCGTTAGCGTTGCAGCTGGCTAGACTTCTGTGAGCTTGGAGTGTATGTTGGCTCTCATCAGGGGACACTATGAGAGACAGCCTCATGTCGCTAGTGCTGGCATATGCTGAATAAATGCTTCACAGGCCAGAGGTCACTCTTCCCAGCACAGGTCCCTGGGCGTGCTGTTTCCTTTAGCGCTCAGTGCTGGAAAATGCTTCGTGTTGCTTTATTGTGGCTTGTGCTTTGGTTGTAATTAGTACAAACGGTAAATAAATGAGCAAGCAAATTAAAATAACTGGCCCAGGGACATGTGATGTATACCAGGATGTCGTGTGGGGTCTCAGGAGATGACTCCTTCCTCACCACGAACCTTCCCTGTAGGACATACTGGGGAGAGACTGTCCTTGACATTCTTATGCCCTCTGGTTGTCCCTTAGCTCAGTTCACAGGCCCGGATCACGTACCGTGTCGAGAAGCTACTCTGTCCCCCTTGGGAAGGCAGAAAAGAGAGACAGTGAGCCCTGAAAGACAGTTCCTTCAAGGTGAAGGTCAAGTCCCTACTTTTCTGAAAAGCTCAGTAAATGGTATTTGAATCTGAACTGAGGTATGAGGAGGGGGAAAGAGGAGGAGGGAGAGAGGGGAGGGAGGACTGGAGGAGAAAGGGGAGAAGGAACAGAAAGGGCGGGCCAGCCAAGTGCGTCTGCAAGGAGACGGGAAGGGGAGGGGGTGCCGAGGCCCGCCCTGGGCTGCCAGCAGCCTGCTTGGCCCCTGCGTGTGCCACCTCCTGTAATCTTCGCCATCAGTTAAGGTGTCAGAGTACTGAGCACCTGCTCAAGATCATGTCAATGAAGAATATTGGAGTGAAATGCAGATTTGGGTATAAAGTATTTTCACTATTTGCCTTAAGAGAGGGAGGAAGCTAAGGAGGAAGAAGGGAAAAGTAGAAGAGAAGGGAGGAGAGATGGGAGTTCGCGGGGAGGAAAAGATAGCAGGTGAGAGAGGGATCCTAGAGATCCGTGTGAATGTGTGTGTGTGTGTGTATGAGAATCAACTAGACACAAAAGAAATGGGAAAGTGGGAGGAAAGAAGAAATAGATGGGGAGGAGGGATTCTATGCAGAGAAAAACCTAGGAGAGCTGAAAGGGATATGCCTCTCTCTCCTCCACCCCTCACAGTTGACTCAGGCCCCCCAGGGCTCAGATCCCAGCCCAGACAAAGAACTTGGCTGCAGCCTCCCAATCAATCCTCTGCGGGGAAGAAGCTACTCTCAAAGGCAGCCATGCGCCCTGGGGGCCAGGAGAGGGCACTTCAACCTCAGGCAACAGCAATAGAGCAGCAGCTGGTGGTCCTGCCAGGCAAACAGTAAGAGGCAGAGAGCCAGGAGGAGAAGCCAGTTTCTTGGTCAGGTTGGTGGGTTACTCGCTCCTCTCTGATGGAGCCAGGTCCCCGTGCACATCCCTGTGCACACAGGATGGGCAATGAACTAGTTTGTGTCCACTTGGCTGCCTCCACACCAGCCCCGTACCTCCTTTGGCTCTGGCCCTATCCCATTCCAGATTTCCACCCTGAAGGGCAGCGCGCTTCCACCTGCTCCCTGTGGCTCCTCTTCCTTCTTCTCTCCTTCACCAAGAATCATCTTTTCCTTGAATAAGGGCAGACTAATTTTCAAAACCATTTCTTATATACTGTGCCATTGGATCTACCACTCACAAGGTAGACATAGAAGGGAGAATGAGAAACCAAAGCACAGAGATGGAATGTCAGTTTTCTGAATCACATTAAAAAAAAAAAATCACTGTATTTTCCAGTTCTCATATTCTGTGATGACAACCCAAGTACATATATGTTAACTCTTTATCAGGACATGTTTCCTCAACGGCAGAATTAAGGAGGGCTTGCATATGCTATTTCTATCTGGGCACCAAGTACCTAACCACATCACAGACTGAGTCACAGATCGTGTCCATGGACTGACCCTGAGCCTGATTGTTAATGAGTTTGTCCTGGTAAAAAGTTTAGACTTATGCACATGAGTACGATGATGGAACCTGGCTCTATTGCGATATCTGAGAATTCCAAACTCACTTTTAAGAGGACTGCTACTTAAGAATCTTAGGAACCCCTTAAGAATCTTAACCTTTCATGATTCCATGAAACCTTTGGCCCGCCCTGATTTCATCGCTTTCTGATGGCCTAGAAATGTATTACTTAGATTTTGCCCAATTCATTACTTGACTAGTAATAGTAATAATAGTGCTGTCATTTATTGAGGACTTACCATGGTCCAGGTAATCTATTAGGCACCTGAGAATTTTATTTTATTTTTCTGTTTTTATCTACTTAAAACAATCCTGTGAAGTAAGTATCATAATCATCATCATAGATGGGCAAAATGAGACTCAGAGATATTAGGTCATTTTGCCCAACGTCACATAACTAGTAAACAGAAGAGCGAGATCTGTATCCGGGCCAGCCTGGCTCCAAAGGCAATGGATGCTTTCTTTTATACTATTATTGGACAATGGCATCTGTTGGTTACATCTCAGCTATTATTAGCTCCTCCACCACACAGCTGGTTTCTTCAAAGGAAGTGTCCTCCGGTGGGGCAATCAGTTTTGGATTTGATATCAGAAGAAGCAAATTCAGGCTTCTGGGAAGGAGGGCACTGCTCCACCGGCCATCTGAACGGGTACCCTCCACCTGACTCCCAGTTCCTTCTGGAGCCAGGGGCTTGTCGTGCCTTCAGATAGACCCTCAGGGAAAAAAATGCACCTCCCTCGTTTATAAAATACAGATAATAATACTCATCTCTCTAGATTATTGTAGGGATCAAACAAGATGATGGCTCTGAATGCACTTTATATACTGATAAATACTGTTCACTTCCTGATGGTTCGTTCAGGGTTTAGCATTCTGTAGGAGCTCTGTAAATATGGTAAATATATTTTGTTTTGAACAAAAATCTGAGCAACCTCTGTCTCCTCTCTCCTTTCCACTGACTCATGGCAAAATATGCATAGATTGAGAGCCGTGGTCCAGATCCCGTTCTCTCTTCCTTCTTCCTCCCAGCCATGACACCCACCTCTGGCCTCAGGAGACATATCAACAAGCCAAGCACGGCCACAACCCCAGCTAAAGGCCCTTGTCTCAGACAGAGTTGGCAGCTGTCTCCTCTTATTGGCAGGACATTTATCATCTTGAGGAAAGTATTGATGGATAAGAAACCCCAGACAGGCAGCGTGTCTCACTGGGCAGGCAGCCTGCTGCTTGGGAAGTAAGATTTGAGGTGCCGGTTCCAGGTCTTTCTGGAAAAAAGGGTGGGTTGGTGGTCTAGGAGAAGGGCCCCTACCTAGTGATGACTGCGTCCAGTACATAGTAGATGTTCGATAAATACGAATCAGATCTAACTTAAATCGACTCTTTGAATGAAGCCGGGGGAATGGAGACCCTTGGTCTACACCCTTCATTTCACAGATGGGAAACGGGGATTCAGGGAAGTCTAGTGGGCTGCTCAAGATCACACAGCAAGGCGGTGGCAGAAACCAGGTTCACAGAGTCCAGGCCTCCTGAACCTCACATCGACACTGTCCATTACACAACAATGCCACTAGGAGCTATGCCCAAACCTCTGGTCACGTGGGAGAATCTGAGAAACTGGAAGTCTTGGTTCCCTAGAGGAATCAAGAAGAAGGAGATCCTTTGATTTACTTTCAGAGCCAGTTTCCCCGGGACCTTTTAAAGGATAATGAAAAGATGAGAAGGCAGCAGGCAGGTGAGTGTTACCCGGTGAGGTGGTGCCACATTTATCAGTGCCGCACTGGCCTGTCTCCAGCCGACTCTGCCTACCCGCCATCCCCACCCTGCCAGGGCACTCTACCTGAAACGCTGTGTGGCTGTGGGTCACTAGTCTTTCACCGACTGGTTCCCACAGCCCTCTCCACTCTCATCGCCTCTCACTCCCTTGCTGACACTCCAAGGCCCAGACCCGTCTGAAGGAGGGAAGCAGTTCTCTCCATACTCCAGACTCCGTATGCGCCGCTGTCTAGGCCTGCGAGGCCCTTCCATGGTGCCTTCCTTGCTGTCTCTACTCCTAACCCTGGCACCTCTAAAGCTGGGTTTGTTCGATGCTCATTCTCGCCACCCCCTGAGTCCCACTCCGTCACAGCAATACGCTGTCTACCCCACCACACCAGGAACTTCTCCAGGCAGAGGTCACGATCACCCTCTCTGCATGCCCAGAAACCAAGCCAGGTCCTGTGGTCACTCTCCTGCCTGTCTACCCCACCACACCAGGAACTTCTCCAGGCAGAGGTCACGACCACCCACTCTGCATGCCCAGAAACCAAGCCAGCTCCTGGGGTGTAGCAGATGTTCAATAAGGACGGCCCTGTCATTATCCCCCAGAGAGAGATTCAAGCTGGAGTTGCCTCGCATCCCACTGGCTCTTGTCTTGACTCTAAGGCCACAGAGAATGAATCGACTCCCTCTGCTCCATGATGGCTCTTTATAAATCTGACCAAAGCAAACATGTAGCCTCCAAATGTCTTCTTCCCAAGGAAAATATCTCCAATTCACTGACCAGTTCCTCACAGGTCATAGCTTTGGGTGCAGTGACCAACCATCTTGGTTTGCCTAGGAATGTCCTGGTTTTAGCACTGAAAGTCCCCTGTCCAGGAAACCCCTCAGTCCCAGGCAAACTGGGACAGTTGGTAAACCAGCGTGGTACTCCCTTTCCATCCTAGTCCTCCAGAGGCTGTGCATCATTTTCTCAATGTCCTGCATAGAGTGGAGGCCAGAGATGAACCCAGGCTCCAGGAGTCGATGATACAGCGGGGCAGAGAGAAGCCAGCGCCTCCTTGCTCCTGACATCTGCTTCTGTTAATGCAGCCAGTTAGCATCAGTTTCGACAGGAAGACAGCGTGTGGTAGATTTGGGGGTTGATACGTTTGCCTTATTGGCCAATATTGAGCTTAATAGTGTCAAATGAGACGTCTAAACCGTGTTACTAGACAGGAAATCTCGTTTCCCTGAATTACTACTTCCAAAGCAGCTTTCGTTTTGTTTGTTTTACTCCAAAGGTAGAAATTATTCAATTGTTCTTAATATCGTCTAAGCCCTCCAAGTGTTCCAGGCATTCATCCACTCAACAGTTATTTATTAAACACCTATAATAACGTAGCCAACAGCCCCTCTGGGCTGGTCAAAGTTTGGCCCAGATCTGCAACTGCTTAGAACTGATCTTGAGTAAAGTCTTTCCACTGTGGGGGCTCTCCCCACATTTGTACAGCAGGAGGACGGGAACACAAGTAACTGTGTGCATAAGTATGAAAGTGAACACGAATATAGACAAACAGGTTCACCTCACTTAAGAACCAGCCAGGGATTCTCTGACCGGCAGCTAACAGCCACAATCCCGAAACAACATCAACTCTCTTTATCATCAACTTGGTTTCCATGGAGCCTTGCAGTGCGGCTAGTGAAAGCTGACAGTTATCACCATAAAGTAACTTTACAACTTTGTAATTTGTAGCTCTCTGCTGTCAGTAATATTAACAGCATTTCAAATTATAGCTATAAACTTGACAACAGCAGATAAAACCCTTAGAAACCTCATCTGGGGGGAGGAGAGGGGTTGGGGGAAGGTAACGACATTTTGGTTTTCCAGGCCTGGGCAGGAGGCACACACTTTGACCTGGAGGTGGGAGGCAGTAGGGCCAAGGTAGAACCCACAAAGGAAACAGTGGCTCAGCCAGGGTACCACAGAGAGAGGCTCTGGTGGCATCCGAGCGATCAGAGATTGCAAACAGGTGAAGGCCAGGGGTGGGAGTTACCGAGAGCAGGGCTAGAGGGGGAGCAAGAGCTGGCAGGTGGGTCCCAACCTCTGCAGGGTTCTAGAAAAACCTTTTGTCTCATAGGAAACAGTGACCGCAGAGCGAAGAGGAAGTGAGACAAAGCCAACCAGGCAGAATTGAGAGAGTGGCCCTGGGTGTGCTGTCTGACCTTTCCGGGCTTTAGTTTCCCTGCATGTAAAATGGAGGTGCTTACATCAAAGGCCAAAATCAAATGATTCTTTGTCTGTCTTTCTGTCTGATGATTTGGAAATAAACTTGGAGATCATATTATTTTATCTTCTAATCTAAAGATAGGAAAATTCGAACCCAGGATGGGGAACAGAATCTCTCAAACCTACATGACAAGTCAGAGATAAAACTGACTGTCCAGGGCAGGGATCCTGACCTGTCCCCTGAAGCACGTCTCCAGATTATAATTATTACCATTACTACTGCCACTATTAGTTAGTCATTCATTCACTCACCTAGTCATTCAGTGAGCATTCATATTTAAAGATCAAATTCTAGTCCATGTTTGGTCCCTGGAGGAGAAAAAACCCAACGGGTTTCAGTCCAGTTTAGTCTTCTGTTCCCAAAGCCCTCTCATTTCTTGCTCTTGAGTCTTGACAAAGACTTGACCTTGGGCATGATGAACAGACACTGGGAAGTACCTAGGTACCTTTCCATGCCAATCAATAGGCCAGACCTGACTGCTTCCTACGCTTCTGCCTAAAAAGTGAAGCCTCCTTCCCAAGAAAGAAAATCGGGCAGTACCCCCACATCCCCAAAACCACTCCGACACACATACGTATTCTGATAATTCCTCTGAGCAACACAGCTCACATCACTCATTGTCCCAGTAGTGAGCCAACTAGCAGGTGCTGGTGAGGCCTGCTTTTCTTTTCTCCCTCCCTCTCTTCGTCCCTCCCTCCCTCCCTCCCTCCTTTCTCTCTCTCTCTCTCTCTCTCCTTCTCTCCCTCTCTCTCTCTCTCCCTCCCTCCCTCCCTCCCTCATTCCCTCCCTCCTTCTCTCTCATTCATTGGCATTCACTGAGATCTACCTAGAACCAGGCCTTAGCTAGAGAAGTGAAGTGATTTAACCAAGGTCACACAGCTTTAAGAGAAGGGCAAGGGGCAAAAGGCCACACTGGAATAAGGATCCTGACTCTCAGTCCAGCATTCTTTTCACCAGTTCATCAGAGGGAAGCCTACCTTGACTGTGCACACCAAAAAATAATTGCCTTCATTATGACTCTACAATACCTGGTAGAAAAATCTATTATGAGCCGGTCGAAAGTCCAGGACTCTATCTAGAACATCAGGCCCATAGAGCCATGTGCCTGCCAAACTTCTCCATTTGTACATCACATGAGTCCTGTACACTCAACACATCCCAAAGAGAGCTCAAAATATCCCGTCTCCAATCCTTTTCCCAAATAATATATATTTAAGTGATTGGCCCCACCATCCGCCATGTTGTTTGGGTCGAGAAACTGGGCGTCTTCCTTGACTTCTTCCTTATTCTCATGTCCAGGCAATCGCCAATAATACCGTTAGACATTGGAATATGTTATGAACTGCCTTAGCCTTGGTTCTAGCTGAGATCTCAAGTCTACAGATACCACATTTTAAAGTGAGGGATGAAACCACCATGCAGGACTTGAAAAAGGGAACTGGACAACTTGTTTTGCAAACTTTAGCTCACCTTCAAACAAGAGAGTCACTGGAGGGATGTAGTGCACCCCCGACCAGTGGAGTCAACCACCAGATCACCAGGGACTGAGGAAGGAACCGTAAACAACCAGTCTGAGCAGAGGCACTTGCGCACATCAGTAGACCTCCAGCACAGGGGGAGGCGTGTCTGAAGCTTAGAAGGGATTGCCATGCCATCTCATCAGAGTACCTATCGCCTAAGACCTTTCCTGTCTCTTTCCTCCTCTCCCTCATCCTGATCAACCTTGAAGGGCTAAACCCAGATGTTTCCAGATGGAGGAAAAAGCTGAAAGTCAAGGTGATGAAACAGAAGTCACCTCGAGCAGCCAGTTTGAGACAAGCCTCAGCCAGCGGATGGGGAGGTTTTTACTCTGAAGAGGTTCAATGACTTTGACTGGCCCGGATGTAGTCATTGCTAAACTAAGACCGTTTTATGCCCAGAATTAATTAGAAAACTTTTAATTTCCTGAGAATAACTAGAAAGTCGTGGGGTCTGCCAGAGTTTCTATATCTCTAGATCTAGATCTATAATCTATATTCACCTACTGCAGGGTCGATGGGAAACATAACAATAGTTTATAATTGTACCTAGTAAGTGCTGCTTGCTCAATGCATCTGTTCCATAGTTCACAGATCTTCTCTTCATAGTCTGTCTCTGTCTGTATTTATTTGCCACCTGCTGCCTCTGGCACAGCCCCCACTATCCTCCAGTACACAGTGAGGGAACACGCATCCTCTCTTCAGCATTCCGACACTTTCCTGTCCATCTCTTTCTGCCAGAAAGGTTGCTCCTTCCCTTCTTCTCCTGTCTGCATCCCATTCATCCTGGAAATGAGCCCTGGTTTCTCTTCCTCCAGGAAGTTTTTCTTCTCTCTCCTTCCCTGCCATTCTTGCAAGGTTAGAAAACTTCCATGTGCTTCCCCAGTCAGCAGAGCTGATTACCAGAGCATTTATTCCTCTGAACTGTTGCTGTCTCTACCTTTCTCCTTCTGAAAACTGTCTCCTTCTTGAAGTCCTTATTCATCTATCTATTTCTAGTGTCTAGTGAGTTTTGTTGGATGAGTAATAAATGATATCTTAAACTTCTGATATATGTTTTGGAGGACCCAGTGCAGGCATATCGTAGGCTCTGAATTGAGACCAAGCCAATTAACTGAATTCTAAATCTCTGCATCTTCTCTTGGCCACACCCATCATTCTTTTCTCTTAGAACTAGCATTTTCTGATTTTAAGGTGTCCGCAGCTATAAGCCTGCCTGAAAACCACCAGTTTGCTCAGGACCCAAGGTCTCTGTTCCCAATATTTTCCTCATCCATTATGTCTAAGAACTATTTCCTTTTGGCCATAAACAAAGGCCACAGAATCTCTGGGTTATTTTATAATTCCAGTTCTTTCCAGTGCGTGTTTCTCTCTCTCTCTCTCTCTCTCTCTCTCTCTCTCTCTCTCTCTCGGCATATTTATTAGTACCTGGCAGGCTAGTGAATTGTAAATAGCATTTGCTAAAGAATTATTTAAACTTCTCAGGAATTTATCATTTCACAACAACAACAAAAACAACAACCAACAGAAAGGAAAGGCAAGGGAATTAATACTGCATGACACAAAGTGAGTGCCCAGTAATTTATCTGCATTCTCCCATGTAACTCTCAAAACTGCCCTGGGAAGTAAAAAAAAAAAAAAAAAATCTTTACCCTCACTGAGGTTCAGAGTGGTTAAAGAACTAGGTTAGGGTCCTCAGCTAGAATGAAGTAAAGCAGAACTCACACCCAAGACTGACATCAGAGCTGCATTCCTGACGTGACATGGACAGAGACCACCAGCCAG
>NW_011888916.1:4202361-4212819 GCF_000151845.1 Pteropus vampyrus
TAAGTATTAGTATATCCTGTTACAGATTAGGACAGTGAGGCCCAGTGAGGATATGTAACTTGCCCAAGGTGACACATCTAGTAAGTGGCTGAGCCAGGATTCAAACTCAGGTTTATCTGAATTCAAAGTCTGTTCTCATTGTATAACTTTGTACCTTTTCATAAGTATCTCTCATTCCCATAGCAGGGGTTGGAAAAGTTGAAGGTCCTTAATCCCTTCCTGAAGGTGAAGATGTTCACCTTAGCAAGGTTAGAGGACTTGCTGAAGGACGCCTTTCAGGATGATGTTGGTGCTGTCATCAGAATCCAGGTCCCCTGACTCCCAATCTAGAGGACACTTCCTCCCAGACCATATTGCCATTCCTGTCAGACTATGTAATTTCTTTTTCTGATTGGGACACGGAGCCAGCAGCCAATAAAGATCACAATCTGTCTGCCTGAAGTCTCCCTCTGTTATGAAATGAAGATTTTAAAAAGTGCATTTCATACAGGACCCAGGTTAAATCACACTTGCATGAGCTTCCCTGGTACAACTCCAGGTTCTTCTTGTCCCATGGATGACAGAACAAGGTGGCCGAGCAGCTCATGTGCAGCCTCACTATTCACACTTAACTCTTTCCAATCGCTAGCTCCAGTTCCCCACTGACACCCCCAACCACTCCTGAACTAAGTCTTCTCAGTTCCATGTTCTAAACACTCCTTGGCACCACCAGAATCTAAGCCTCAATCATCCCTCACTTGCACCGTCATAACAGCCTCCTAAATGCACGTCCCTGACTACAATCTTGACCCCTCCAAACTGTCCTTCCCATTCTAGCCAGAGTAGCTTTCCAGTGTGATGAAAAACCCTTCTATCGGTCCCCATTGCCTTTATATTCAAGTTCAAATTCTTTACGGCCTGCCCTTTCAGTTTCATCCCTTGCATCTGAAATCCTTCAGCCATACTGGACAATTTACAGCTCCCGCAGCACCTTCCTTCCTTCCCTCTCCGTCTGCAATGTCTTCCCCTCAATAACCCACCCCAAACCAATCAGGCTAATTTTCACTCAGTCTTAAAAACTCAGCTTAGATGTCACTTCCATTCAGAAGCCTTCCCTGATCTCCCAGAACTATGTCTGAGTTCCCTCCTTCCCCCATGTAAAGACATTTTTGTCTTTAATATATGTTCACTGCTACATCCCCTCGTGCCTAGGACTTTGCTTGGCTTATGGTAGACATTCAATATATCCTTGCTAAATGAAAGTTCTCCATGGCCCTCTGTAATTCTTCCACCACAGAACTTACCATACGTATTATAATTGCCTCTTTCCTTTTCTGTCTCCCCAAGCAGAAAGCTTTGCAAGTCATGCCTTTTTGTTCAGTATTTTAGCCTGGGTGCTTAGAACGATTCCTGCATGTACTGATAGTGTGTTTATTTACGATGAATGAAGACTGGGCATTGAAGGGAGAAAACCATGGACCTAGGCTGGTGTGGGGGGGGGGGCTTCTACTAAGAAACACATTTACTTCCAAAGTAAAAGATGACAGAGGTGCTGAGAAAGTGTAGAAGGATCCATCAAATTTAACAGCAGAAACCAATCACAAACTAAGTCGGTTCTCCTCCGGACAAACTCACATCTCATTGTCAATAGGCTTTTCAGTATCTCTTTTGGTGCACATGCTCAAACTCTTCTTCCAAGCCCTATTCCTTCTTTGCTATAATACCATGGGAGAACAAAGTAGGTGTAGTGTGGAATGTGACCTATGCATGTAGTACAGGAATTAGGGGATCCTAGAGAAGTCGTGGGACACACATCAACTAGTATGTGTGTGTGTGTGTGTTGGTGGGGGGCAGTGTGGCACATAATAGATGGCCGGGACTTTGGAAACCAAGAGTCCTCTCCTCAGGGAAGAGCCTACTCCCTCGGTCTTACTGAGCCAGGTGGTTATTAAAGCAGAATTCAAGATGACTGCCCCTGTCTTGGCAACTATAAAGAGGGGACTGTTGGTTCTTATCGTGATCTCTTCAGTGTTCTGCTGGATTTGGGATGTTGCTGTAACACCTGGCTCACCCCTCCCTCTGGGGCTGTCGCTCTGCCTCCTGTGTGCCCAGCTAGGTAATTGGACCCCCCTGAGCCACTAGGCTGCAATTGACTGAGTGAACTAGTTCTAAGTCATGCCACAACCATAAAGGAGATTTGCCTCTACAGAACACGGTAGCAACTCCATAAACACTCACCAAGGGTTGAATAAAGGCTAAAAAGAGCACTTCCACTTCTGGGGAGAGAGAATTTGCAGATATAGAGTTAATATCATCCTTCTCATTTTTTCTTCTTCAACCATAATTCTTTCTCTAAGAAAACTAAGTGTAGGGAAGGACTAATGGGTCAATCCAAAAACAAAAGGATAAAGGAAAGCAGAAACGGTCACATTTTATCACAAAACCCTTATCCTGTGACACTGAAATTAAAATTAACACTCAGGAAACTAGAATTACCCACAACCTCTAAAAAAAAATCAAGCAAGCTAGAAAGTAACCTCTAATTTCATCATGACATGCCTGGGGTTTTCAGAGAAATTTTATGAGGAAACTAAGAAGAAAAGCGATTTGGCAAAAGAAGTGCAAAAGCAGAGAGAGAGAGAGATGTGCAGAGGATGAGAGGCAAGACGGAAGACAAAGGGGAGGCAAAGGGGAGAGAAAGAGAGGAGAGAAGGGTGGGAGGAAGAGAGAAGACAGAGGAAGGCGGGGAGGGGGATGTAAGAAGTAGGGAAAGAAACACACAAGACAGGAGTGTTAGGAGTGACAGAAGGAGAGGAGACAAGGGGAGAAAAAACAAGTACAAAGAAAATAGTGAGCATAGAGAAGGAAAGGAAGAAAGCAATAGCACAAAAAGGTGGGAAGATTTAAAAAGGGAAAATATAGTTTTACGTGTTCAGGGTTAGAAGGAGGAGTCAAGACCATCAGGGTCTTCCTCAGCAACCTTGGGGATGGTTATCCAGCCTGTGTACTTACATACCTTAGATAGCAGAAGACTCACTCTCTCATTAGGGAATAAAGGGGAGAGAGAGCTGGGAGTAGCATAAGGTAAGAGGAGGCCATGGATCCAGGTGCCTGAGGAAGACCTGAAGCACAGCAGAGGCAGCTGGGAGAGGGGTATGCATTAGAAGGCAAGGGGGAAATAGGACAATCCAAAGATGCCACCAGCAGAACCAGCCACCTCCATCCTCATCCCAGAGCCTCAGTCCTCACCTGAGTTGGAGACCAAATTCCCGACCTGCCTAGTACATCCTGCCAGACCTGATATTCTCAGATTCTCTGTGGGATATGGGCTGGCCCAGGGCTGGATGGGGATCTGCCAAGGATACAGGCTTCCTCAGTGTAGGGCACAGCAGCCGTGCTGCCCCCAATGATGTAGCTGTAGAAGGAGACTTCTAGGGTGTAGCAATAGGATGTGTGGTCCAGGAGCCCACCGAGGAAACGACGGCCAGTGCCTGCTTTCACAGCATCCCGGTTGAAGGATGTGCTGGACTGCGAAAAACAAATAGGGAGGAGAGAATCAGGGCTGGGCGCCTGCTGGCTATCGGATTTTGAGCCAATCTTTCAACACCTCTGAGTCTCAGCTTCCTCATCTGAAAAGTGGAATATTAATCCCATATTATGGTATTATTCTGAGGATTAATAAACAAATATAATTAAATAAAGGCGTGCCCTAGAGTTCTTGGGGCACAGTAACTGCCATTTAATAAATATTTGTGGAAATTTGAATGGAGACAGATGGAGCAAGGGAAAGTAGACAGACAACAAGAAGCAATTACATTATAATGATAATCAGAACTAAAATTTGGGCAGTGCTTTCAACTTCTTCATATTGTTTTCCCTGCAGCATTTCATTGAGGCTTCAAAATAACCCCTTTGGATTATAAATTGGTACAGTCACTATGGAAAACAATATGGAGGTTCCTCAAAATATTAAGACTAGAGCTACCACATAATCCAGAAATTCCTCTTCTGGGTATCTACCCCCAAAATTTGAAAACACTTATTCATAAAGATACACGTACCCCTATGGTCATTGAAGCATTATTTACAATAGCCAAGACATGAAAACAAGACAAGTGTCCTTTGACAGATGACTGGATAAAGAAGATGTGGTACATACTGAACCATAAAAAAGAAGAAATATTGCCATTTGTGACAACATGGATGGATCTTGAGAGTATTATGCTAGGTGAAATAAGTCAGATGGAAAAGGACAAGAACTTTATAATTTTTTTTTTTCAGATGTGGGATATAAAATAAGGAACAAACGAAAAACAAAACAAAAAGCAAACTCATAGATACAGACAACAGAATGGTGGTTATGAGGGGGGAAGAGGGTGGGGGAGTATGAAGAGGATAAAGGGGGTCAAATATAAGGTGATGAAAGGAGACTAGACTTCAGCTGGTGAGCACACAATAGAGTGTACAAATGTTGCATTATAAAGTTGTACACCTAAAATTTATAGAACGTTATTAACCAATGTCACCCTAATAAATTTAATTAAAAAACAAAAACAAAAACAAAATAATCCCTTGGTGTAGGTGTTATAATTTTGTCCCTCTAAGGGGAGGGAACTGAGGCTCATGGAGATAGAGCAAGTAAGGGATACAGCACAGATTTGAATCCAGGACTAAGTGACTCCAGAAACCTCAGCACTCCTTCACACTGCTCCTCCTCCATTAGGGACAGCTGAACTCACGTCCAACATCACCAGAGAGTTGGGATTATGGCTGTTTCTTCACACGGGTGCCACCATACCAGCCACAGTAGATAGAGGAAGGAACGAGCAGGTCAATATCTCAAGTCCTCTGTTCAAAATATGTGAGATGTTAGACCGCTTGCCTTATTTGTCTCAATCTCAGTCTCCTCATCTGTAAAGTGAAGATGAAGATAACATCTCTTTCACAGAGTTGGAGGGTCAGTTCGCTTCAGTTTAGAAGGGCATCTCTGCTAACCCATAGAGATCCAAGTAAATGATGAGACCAGTTATAACGAGAGAATGTGTGTCTTACTCAGCAGGTATACAAGAAGAAGGAAAAGAGAAGAATGAAGGAGGAGAAAGAAAACAACGAAACAAGACAGACGCGGAAAGAAACAGAAATGCGTGCGTACGTGTGTCTTGAGGTAAAGGAAAGGATCAGAAAATGATAGAATGTCAGATCTGAAAGGACTGTTGAAGTCCACATAGTGAAATCGAACTCTCATTTTAGAGCTGGGCACTGAGGATCAGAGAAGAGGGGAAACAGAGATTGGACTAGGCCAGATGACCTTGACCCCAGCCCTGAGCTCTTAAGGCGGGGCTATAATACTGGAACATCATGAGACAAGGCCAGGAGTGAAGCTCCCAGATTGTGCCCCTCTTGTTGGCTCTGGAAACCTCACCTGTATGAGGGTCTCTAAGGCCTGTGGCCCAGCCTCCCAGGGAACCTGGATCCAGGAGACCAAGTCTGCTCTGAAACTCGAATGGTTTCATAAAGACAAGGGCTGACCATCCCATAGGAATTCCTACAGAAACAAGCATGGCTGTTTTTATCCCAGAGCGGCAAATGGGGAGCCACCCGCCTCAATTCTACCCTGAAATGCTAAGGGACTTTGCTGTAGATACTCAACTTCTCTGGGTCATACGTGTCTCTTGGGTGTAAAGAGGAGACTAAGTCACATAACCTCCCAATTTCTTTCATGGTGTGGCATTCAAAGATTCTGGGATTCCAAGTGCATCTTACCTCAAGGAGAAATGTATCATCTCCACTAATGTCCATGCCTGAAGCAATGGGCAGGCAAGTTTTCAGCTCATCAACTTCAAAAATTGCTATGACCTTTTTGGGCCTCTCTCCCTCTAGCCACATGGAAATAACAGGACTCAGAGATGTAGTATCAAAACAAAGAAAAATGTGCAAAAACTCCCTCCTCCGTCCCCACTCCACATACTGATTCCCCTCCTTATCTTCCCTCCCTACCCTTTCTCAATATTGCGTTTTGCTGCAAATGATCCTAGCCGCCAGCCAACCGCCTCTCCAGTCCTCAGTGTGTGCAGTGGGCAGTAACAACAGTCTCTGCAGTCTGTTGAGGTCTTTACTGCCTACAGAGTACTTTCGTATCTATTTCTGCATTTGTCTCCCTAGGAAGCAATGATGCAGGCAAGGTAGAAAATTATCACCCGCAAATTACTGGCAAAGAAATTGAGGCCCAGAAGGGGTCGTGGTGGGCATAGACCCCCTTCAGCAGACAGGTAGGTCTCCTAACTAAAGATGCTGAGGGAGGTGAAAGCAGGGCCTGGCATGTGATAGGTGCTCAGCTGCTCAGTGAATTTCTTCTCACTTCAGGAGTCAGATCAACTAAACAAATGCCAGCTCCTCAGACAAACTAAGCACTCGCAGCCTTTTCAGAGTCTCCCTCCTGACTGGTGACGAGCAGCTCGAGGGCATGGCATAGCTTGTTATCTCTCTCTTTATCATCCACGCAAGACCTGGCACAGAGTTGGTGTTCTGTAAATGTTAAACCAAACTGAACTGAGTGAGGAGACAGAGGGGGAGAGGGGCGGAGTGGAGAGGGGGAGCTGGAGCTGGCTGAGAGAGAGCTCTTGACTTACGTAGGAGAAGTCCTCGGCATTCTGGCAGAGGAGCTTGGGGAAAATGGCCTGCCTCTGGAACCGTCCCTCATCCTCAAAGACGTTGCCATACATGAAGCCATTCATCATGGTGGAGTGGGCGTGGATATCAATGTAAAACTCCAGGCTTGTTTTCTGTTGAGAGAAAGGATAACAAATGAGAAGTGCAGGGTTACAGAGCTTACCTTAAAGGGAAGAGACACCCCGCCCCGCCGCCTCTCCCACACACGCTTTCAACCTGGCCCTATGTGTCAGCTACTTTAGCAGCCGTTTGCAATGTGATTGGAAGAGATGAGACCAGTGAGGATCAATTTTTCCTCACTTTTAACACCATCTGCGCTCAGAGTCTGAGATCACTACCATGAGGATCCCTCTTTAGAGTTCTTCTGAAGAAGTGAGGTTTTTGTTGGACAAAGTTGTGATGTTACATACCCAGAACAGTTAATACATCCACGACTAAAGGTATTATCAGAATTTGTTTCTCTGATTAATGAGAAATACTTTCAGGCAGCAGAATTGTATTTACATTGGGCCTGGTTATAGTTTTGCTCTGATTGGGCCATTTCTAGCTGAGGAGATCTGGGGTAAATTATGGCCCCACTTTGAACGCAGCTTTTTTATTTGAAAAGTGGTTATTTTAATTCCAACCTAAGAGAGTAACAGTGGGGATCAAACACTGCAATAATAATTACTATCATTTACAGCATATTTCATACTTGCCAGGCACCATTCTGGGAGCTTTACCTATGATGTCCTAGTTACTTCTTTTATTTAACCTCATTTCATGATGCCATACCTACTCCTCAATAATATATAAATAGTGCATGGAAAAAAAAAACCACTTTGTCGTCTGTAAAGATGATTGTGACTAGTCTTTCTCTGCTCTCTACTTACATGTATTCCTAGCTTAATATGGTATTATTTGTTAACATTGCCATCTATGAGCTCCCTTTACAGGTAGGAGGATTGCCTAGAAAGAGCCCAGTGCCTGTGCATAAAGGATGCTCAGTAGCTGTATGCAGAATGACTGAACAAAAGACCCCAGAGAGATTACTCCAAAACTGGTAACGAACTAGTAGCAGGAACTGGGGAATTTTTAGGTCTTTAGATCTTCAATGTCCCTCAGATTCAACCTTCTCTTCCTATCAGCCCAAGTTATATCTATTAATCCTTTCTTAGAGTAACAGAGATCCTGAAGGGAAAAGGGACTTGTCTGAGCTCATGGCATAACTGGGACTGAAACCCAGGTTTCCTGATGCCTGGCAGAGTTAACTTGTCAACAATGGCCAATGCTGGAAACAGTGAACGGAAAACCTGGCCACCTGTTCATGCCCTTTCTAGCATGCGCTCCTGGGGAAAAAAGAAAAGTCCACACTTAGAAGGATTCTCCCACCTTGGGACACTTTCAAACGAAGTTAAAACCAAATGAAAACCGTGTTGCTTCTAGAAAGTGGGCTGATGACTGTCATTTCATTTGCCTCAGAGTTGGAGAGAAAAATTACGTCTTGCTGAGCTCCCAGTTTTCTGGGTAGCATAAGCTGTCTTTTGAGACATATAAGATGCACTGCTCTGTGTGATATTAAACTCATCATTTTCAGCTTTGGCGGTGGAATACACAATGATTCAACAGGAGTCCTATAAAAGTCATCTTTGCAATTTTATTTTCTTCAGTTGTCTGTCTTTTCCTCTGAGATTTTGATGAGCTGCAGAGGAAAGGATGAGGTAGAGATGACTTAAGAAAATGTGTAAGGAAAAACCGCAATTTACACCTTGGGATGTTGGAGCTAGAGAGGGCCTTGAAAATCACCTTCTCTGACCTTTCTCAGATCAGCCCTGAGCAGGGGGTGGGGGGTGCAGGGGAGTTGTTTGCTTAAGGCCGGCCAGCAAGTTAGCGAAGGAGTAGGAATTAGAATCTGGCACTTCTGATAACCCCTCTGGAGTGGCTTCCACTGCCCCATCCTGACACCTGGCATCTATGTGATTTAAATAACCAGCAGGTGAATTATATTGATTCACACGGTTCAAAAGGTTTTTTTAAACATGAAAGACTATCTAGTAAAAATTCTCCCTTCTACTGCTGTCCTCCAGACACCCAGTTTCACTACCTAGAGGCAACTCGTGTTAACAGGTTCTCATGCATCCTTCCAGAGACAGTTTATCCACAAACGAGTAAAAATCCCTAACTCTTCCTCCCAACGCACAAATGGTAGCACACTAAAAACACTATGCAGAGCTGCCTTTTTTTTTTTCTCTTAACATACCTTGGAGGTGATTTTTTTTCTCAACACATAGAGTTACCTCATTTTTATTAATAGCCATATACCAACTATTTAAGCAGTCCCCTTTGATAGACAATTAAGTAATTTTCAACCTTTTCCTGATAAATAACATCTTAGTGATCGACTTTGTATATTCACTATTTCACACATATATAATTATATGTAGGATAAATTCCTAGAAGTAGAATTTCTGGGTCTTCTGAGCATTTGCAATTTCTGATAAATACTGACAAATTAACCTCCTTAGAAGGACCAGTTTACACTGTTGGCAATGTATTCCAATGTCTCATTCTCAATTACCTTGACGAAATGGGTGGAATCAAATTTTTTGATATTTGCCAATTTGATGGATGATAAATGATATCTAAGATTAGTTTTCATCTGAATTTCTCTTAATATAATTATCTTTTATTATAAGGTTAAGTTTAAACATCTTTTCATTACGTTTAAGAACCATTTGCATTTTCTTTTCTATGAATTGTTCATTTTCTTTGCCCATTTTAAAAACTGGATTGTTGAGCTTTATTATTGATTTATAGCAACTAGATATTAGGAATTAGTTTTCATGGCTGTATAAAAATAGTTTTAGTCATTTTGTCATTTTTTTTTTTTTTCTTCACGTCTATGAATACTTTTTTCCATGAAGAAATTTTTCAATGCTAATTTTTTACACAGATTTATCAATCTTTTCTTTTCTGGATTCTGGGTCAAATTTTTTCATTGTTTCTTCTATTACTTTTATTATTTCTCTTTTTATATTTAAATATTTCAGTTTTAATTTATATAGATGTAGGCTGAGAGGTAAGAATTAAAAACTTTATTATCTGACACTATTAAATTACACATCTTTTTCCCCACTGACTGGAAAAGCCATCTTTACCATATAAATTCTTTGTATGTATTTGGGTTTATTTTTGGACTTTTAGTCTGTTCTAATCATTTGTCAATTCATGTGTCATTACATTACAGTTTTAATTAAGTTTATAATGTATGTTAATATTTGAAGGGCTAATATCACCTCATTATGTTTCTTTTCCCAAATTTTCTTGTATATTTTCCTGTATGATTGTTATATTTAGTTTGTTTAGTTTTTCTTGCTCTCCTAAATCCTGTCAATATGCTCAATATTTGTAATATAATCAAATTAAATTTTCATATTAACGTTGGGAGAATTGACTCATTACTTTCAGCCTTCCAACCCAAGAATAAACATGTTTTGACTTTCCATTTATTCAAGTTTTCTTTAGGGTACAACAGGAAGTTTGAAAGGTTTTTTTTTTCTGCATAGACCCTGTACATTTCTTTTTTATGCTAAGGTAGTTTATATTTTTTGTTGCTGTCATAAATATGATGGTTTCTTCCATTAAATCTTTCAATTGGTGGTTCTTTATAAATATAAAGGCTCTTGTTTTCAACACATAAATTTTTACCCAGATACTTCACTAATTTTATTATTATTTGTAATAATTTGTCTTTTGATTTTCTTGGATTTTCATTTTCTTACTTACTCAACGAATAGTCACTGAGTACCTACTATGTGTCAGACAGTGTTC
>NW_011888916.1:4212869-4219670 GCF_000151845.1 Pteropus vampyrus
ATTAAATTACACATCTTTTTCCCCACTGACTGGAAAAGCCATCTTTACCATATAAATTCTTTGTATGTATTTGGGTTTATTTTTGGACTTTTAGTCTGTTCTAATCATTTGTCAATTCATGTGTCATTACATTACAGTTTTAATTAAGTTTATAATGTATGTTAATATTTGAAGGGCTAATATCACCTCATTATGTTTCTTTTCCCAAATTTTCTTGTATATTTTCCTGTATGATTGTTATATTTAGTTTGTTTAGTTTTTCTTGCTCTCCTAAATCCTGTCAATATGCTCAATATTTGTAATATAATCAAATTAAATTTTCATATTAACGTTGGGAGAATTGACTCATTACTTTCAGCCTTCCAACCCAAGAATAAACATGTTTTGACTTTCCATTTATTCAAGTTTTCTTTAGGGTACAACAGGAAGTTTGAAAGGTTTTTTTTTTCTGCATAGACCCTGTACATTTCTTTTTTATGCTAAGGTAGTTTATATTTTTTGTTGCTGTTATAAATATGATGGTTTCTTCCATTAAATCTTTCAATTGGTGGTTCTTTATAAATATAAAGGCTCTTGTTTTCAACACATAAATTTTTACCCAGATACTTCACTAATTTTATTATTATTTGTAATAATTTGTCTTTTGATTTTCTTGGATTTTCATTTTCTTACTTACTCAACGAATAGTCACTGAGTACCTACTATGTGTCAGACAGTGTTCTAGGCACTGGGGAAATGAACTAGGGAGTGTTCCGGGCACTAGGGAAATAGCACTGAACACGATAGAAATCTCCTGATCTCAAAGAGTTCACAGTCTATGGAAAAAGAAAATAAGCAGATCAATTAATAAGTATACAAGATGTCAGGAAGTGTTCATGTCATGGAGACAATAAAGTCCAGTAAGGGAACAGAAAGTTAACAGAGATTCTGGAAAAAGAGATACTTGAATGGAATAGGATATCAGGTGGAAGAGTTTTCCAGGAAGTGGGAGAAGTAAATGCAAAAGTCACATGCACTTGCTATGTTTAAGGAACAGCAAAGAAATGAAGATGCCTGGAAAGAGAGGGTGACTAAAGCGGACAATAGTTTCCAGGTTTATAATCTCATCACCTATACATAGTAATTTTATCTCTTTTTTAGTTTTTATGATTCTAATTTCTTTCTCATTTCTAACTGCATTAGCTAGTACCTCCAAAAGGTGTTAAAGAATTAGTAGTTTCTAAGATCCCTTCATACTCTGAGATTGCAAGTAGATAAAGGTCTGGGACACTGACCTGAATAGGATCTGAATTTGTCTTAGTTCTTTTACTTCTTCATTGTACATATTCAGCCCTTTTCTGGGAATGCCAAAGACCACAAACACTAATTCCAACAATGTTGCGATTCTATCTCATAACTCAACTGGCTTTACGGACTTATACTGGCCCAGTTGGAATGGAGCATGGAAGGTAGAAGCAGAGTATCTAACTCTAGTTCTAATGTCAATAGAATCTGTGACCATGGCCAAGTACAACTCTTCACTGTGCTTCAATTTCCTCATCTTTAAAAGTGGTCATTGGATGAGAGAGAAGGTATGACTTCTTTAAACTTTTCATGATTTTTTTCTCATCCTCAGGTAAAAGAAATCCATCATTCTTTTCCAAACAGCTTCTTGCTCAGGCATTGATATTGGTACTTGCTATTGTGTACCTAATCTGGCTGATAAGTATGTCTGTCTGCCTATGAGCTCTTTGAGGACAAGGACCATGTCTGATCCAAGTCCCATAATCTCTTATGTGCTCTGCTACAATAGTTTCTTATCTGGTTTCCTTGCTGCTCAGAGTGATCATTTTCAATGCAAACAAATCATATCACTTCCTGTTCTACACTTCCCTGTTGCTCACAGGATAGAGTCAGAACCCCTTAATATATTTTAAAAGGCCCTACATGATGGGGTCCTTGCCCTTTGTCTAGTCTCAGCTCTTGCCATTTCTGGTCTGATATTCTACACTCCAGCCTCTTGGGGCTACCTGGAGTACCTCAAACCACTATATTCATGACTTTTGTCTCCACATTCACACATAATAAACATCTCTTCTGCTGAGAACATACTTTCTCTTTACCCGACTAACTCTGATGCAAGCTTAAAATTTAAGGCAGAAACTGAGCACATGCTCACCAATCCCATTGCCTTTCCCTGGACCATGGAAGACATTTCCCAGGCTCCCTTGCCATTTGGTTGGGATCTAATGGGATGTGAGTAGTTGTGACAAATGCCACTTCCAGGCCTGGCCACAAAACTCATATACAATCACCCGCATTCTCTCTTGTTCTTGTTCATGAAAGCTACATGTAAAAACAATGGTATCCTAAAAAGGAAGAACCCTATGTCCCCGAATTAATACTCAGAGGAAAATGGCCACGAGAGTCACCTGACTTCATCAAATTGTGATGAACCTTTACTGTATTAAGCCACTGAGATTTGGGAATTGCTTAGTTTACCAGCTAATATTACTCGACTGACTAGTAAAAAAAAATCTCAGTTCTGATAGCCTTATTTTATCCCTCAGGATGAGTTAACAGTCTTCTCTGTACTCTCATAATTCGAGGTACAAAGCCTTGTCATGGCACTTACCACACGGCATAATAATGCTTTTTTATTTCTATCTCCCATTAGAATATGAGCTTTTTCAGGGCAGGGATCCTATATTGTCAATTTTTTAAATGCATAGGACAGAGTCAGGCCTAGGGATATAATAAGTTACCATTAACAGTTTGGCAAAGGAATGAATAGAAAGTGAATCAATGGAAGAATGAGTGAATTAAGTGAATGAGCAGATGCATCTTAGGTTTTGTACAGCAGTCACATGACGTACTTTTCTGTGGCCATGTCAGAGTAAGGGGTGTGCCACTAATGCAGGGCCCTTGCTTACAAATTGGGGCTGAGAATGGAAATGGAGAAAAGCATTTTAGTTCTTCCCTTCTAAACTTAAGAACCTTAATTAAAACTGAGTGACGAAGGGCTGCCCCTTGCCAGCAGCCAACAGCTCATCCTGCAATCAGGGGCCTAAAGAGTAAATTAAAATCAGTGCCAATAAAATTAAAACTACCTTAGGGCATATTTGCAACATAATTTAGTGTGGAGTTTGCTTCTTCCTAGACACCAGGGAGGAAATGGGTTTTTCGTTTTTGTTTTTTTTTTTTCTTTCTACATT
Organism: Pteropus vampyrus; assembly: GCF_000151845.1. NCBI lineage: Eukaryota > Metazoa > Chordata > Mammalia > Chiroptera > Pteropodidae > Pteropus > Pteropus vampyrus. The sequence continues at coordinate 4,216,064 of NW_011888916.1, forward strand.
CTGAGCTGCTTCCCTGCTCACCTCACTGGGCACAGGACAAAACCTGAGCTCGATGCTGTGATGTGTTGCCGAATCCTTCATATTTGGGCAGCACTTCAGGGCTTATCACAGATTCAGTCCAATGAAGGAAGGGAAATGCAATCCTGGGAGGGTAGAGGAGTTTATGTAAGGTCTGGAGATGAGAAAGAAACAAGCTTAGGCAGGGCCAATGGCAGGTTGAGAGGGATGAGCTGCTTTATTAATTCTAGTCTTACAGAGGAGGGACTGAAGCTTGCCCGGGGTTATAGAGCCGGAAGTGGCAGAGCTGGGATTCAAATCTAGGCCTCTAGTTACAAGCTGGTGCCCTGTGCTCCCAGGAGCTTGCAGCATCTAGCAAGGCAATCTCCCTGATCATATATCATAAGGAAGTTCTATGCTGCTTCCTTCATTTCTGAACTGGGGGACTGTGAGGTCTGGGGACTGATCCTATCAGGTTTAGCCTCTCAAAAGGCATTGAGGTGGGGGCTGGGAGGAGCAAGGAGTTTTAGAGAACTTCCGGACAGCTCCCCTACTGCGATTTGCCCCAGGAAGCTGTTTTGCCTCAGGCGAAAAAGCCCTGAATCTATTCTTTTATTATTAACTGAAATATCTCCCTGTTTTTTTTTTTGTTTTTTTTTTTAAGTTTAAGTGGATGTTTATGGAAGTCAGGGTGCTGTCTTAAGGAAGAAAGGAAAAGTTTTTAGAAAAATTGAGAATGCTTTCTTTAAAAACAACCAGGCAAATCAAACAAACAAAACAATGTAAATGTCTCTTAAATCCTACCCTACTTAGAAGTGAAAAGTAAAATCTCCGTGTAAATGGAGGCACATCTGCATCCCCTCCTATGGCCTGGCTCAGCATAGGAGGCTTAGGTTCATAATAGACCTTCCCAGGGTAAAATAACTCATGAACTCTGTCTCATGCTCCCATAGCGATGATTGGTGGCTCCAATGTTGACCATGACAATGATGATGATAGGAGAAGGAAGTAGTGCAGGTTTTGGATTTGGTAGACTTGGTTTCAATGGTCAGTTTAGCTATGGTTGAGCTTCTACGACCTGAGGAAGTTACTTTCACTCTCTGTGTCTCAGTTTCCTCATCTAAAAATTGGAGATAATAATCCCACCTTCACAGGAGTGTCATGAGGTAAATATCTTTGTGCCTAGCAAAATGTCTAGGAGGTTATATATTCTCGATGCATTCTTCTCAATCACACAGTGCTACTAAGTGCAGGCAGGCACTTTGCTTGGCACCAGGGATATGGACCCCCTTGAGCTCAAAACCCTGCAGGGAAGATGGACATTTTAAAAGTAGTTGCATGTGCAATGAAAGGTTCAAGGAGAGGTACAGGGGCTACAGTAGCTATGTATAGAGAGAGGCTTGGGGACCCAGCTTACATAACTGTAAGTTTATTCCTTGTTCAATAGGTCATCTGTTGACAATAACTATCATCTTGCGTATTCGTAGCATTTATAAACCAGTTTGACACTAAATTAACTCCTGTGATTCTCTCAACGATCCACTGAAGTAAACGGGATCATCATCTTATTTCGCAAGAGAATCTCAGAGACTGGCTTGTCACGATCTCATAGCAAGTTATGCCTCCAAAGCCCCTGCTTGATCCTCAAGGATGTGGGGGGTCCACATCCTTGTATGGACATACATAAAGGTGGAAAAGCCAACCTTCCCAGGAAGCCCCGGTCTGAGCAGGAAGATGAGACAAACTAAGAGGACTGAGATACAATATTGAAGCCTGTGAGAGCCGAGGGACATTTTAATTTCATAATTAAAAGTTAATGTTGCTTCATTATAAATCAAAGGCTGATGAAACTAGGGCACCCCTAGGAACATATTAGGAACTCAATAAATACGAGTGGCCTGAATGTTTGGAGACATCGCCTGTAGGAGGTTGTTAGCTGATGCAGAGCAATAACAACATCTAATCACCAAGCTGGGAGTGTGGTCAGTCCTCGGTAAGAATGCCCATGTTGGCTCTCCCACTTTCATGCTCTGTGACCCTGGAGAAGTACCCTTCCTTTTTTTTTTTTTTTTTTTTTGCCAGGATAAAGTACATATTTTCAGCATGAATGTTGGCACCCTTGAACACTTTTTTGAAAACAAAACAAAACAAAACAAAAAACAGTGATATCTGCCAAACAGGAAGACTACATTAGCATGGAGAAATGGCTGAGTGACCGTCTTGCAGTAAGCTCTCACCACAAGGTGCACTTAGGTCTTGAAGAAGACAAGGTGGGAAGGGCTGACAGAAGCTGTCTTCAGAGGCCAAAGGAAGGAGAAAAACATAACAGTGCAGAGCAGGGACATGAGATGATTGAAAAATATAGGACTCCTGGGGCATAATGAGCCCTGAGAAATCACCAAATCCATTCTCTTGGAATTGTCTGGAATTTTGCTCCCCCACAACCTTTCCTTTGACACGTGAAATACTATCGATACCTACACAACTAGTTCAAAACCTTGTCTCATTTTCATCATACCCATTTTACAGATGAATACACAGCTCCGGATTATACAGCTAAGAAGTGGCAGAGTCAGGGATAAAACCTAGACCTTCTATCCACAGCACAAATTCTCCCCAATATGTCATTCTGTCTTGAACCTCTGATTTTGGCCTGGTCTGAGGGGAGCCCAGAGAGTAGATTAACAGTTGGCATGGGAAGTATTTTTAAAAATGAATATGAGAGGTCTTCGATGACTTGCCTCTATCTCCAATCTTATTTCCTACTGTCTGCTAACAGGCATCCAATGCTTTTGCCATGCCAGATTGATAGCTCCCAGACCATGCCAAGCTCTTCTGTGCCTTCCAAGGCTTTGTCGATGTTGTTCCCTTGCTCCACCTAGCCACCCTGCAGGGCCCAATCCAAGCATCTCTTCTTCTATGAAGACTTTCTTAACCCATCTGAATGTAGTTGACCATGGCCTCTTTCACTTACGTTGTCATTCATTCTTCCACTTTATTATACTATCTTGCAGTTTTCATTATTATTGCTATGTGTGTCTATTTCCCCCACTGGACTAGCACTGGTCAAGACCGGAAATCATTATATCTTCAAAACCTAGCACAGTGCCTGGCACAGAGTAGGTGCTGAGGAAATCATTATGGAATGAATAAATGTATGAGGTAATGAGAGAGAAGTAAACACCCTTGAGCAGAGACCATGTCCATCTTTGACCTTCTGTGAGAAATGTTGCCATGGAATAGGGATAGAGAAGGGCAGACATCAAAGGGATAGAATGAGTAAAAAATTCTTCCCTATTCTCTCTGGATTTTTTTCCCCTTCTCGCTATTGGTACAAAAATAAAGAGTACATCATAAGCAAAGCTGTATTTTCTGTTTATTGCCACCAGGTTAATAACAGTAATGGTGCAAGAAGAAAATGAGGTGTTATGTAAAATCCTGCACTGCAGATTTTGCTGCTGATGTAAAGAACTCAATAAAGTGTAACACTTTAATCATAGAGATAAAAATCACATGGTAGCTTCCCACAGGCGCCCAGAGCCTTAAGACAGAATAGTTGTGGGGAAATGAGAGATGAGAGAAGAATATTATCAGGCATCAGAAAAGTTAT
>NW_011888916.1:4219720-4220079 GCF_000151845.1 Pteropus vampyrus
AAGGGCAGACATCAAAGGGATAGAATGAGTAAAAAATTCTTCCCTATTCTCTCTGGGTTTTTTTCCCCTTCTCGCTATTGGTACAAAAATAAAGAGTACATCATAAGCAAAGCCGTATTTTCTGTTTATTGCCACCAGGTTAATAACAGTAATGGTGCAAGAAGAAAATGAGGTGTTATGTAAAATTCTGCACTGCAGATTTTGCTGCTGATGTAAAGAACTCAATAAAGTGTAACACTTTAATCATAGAGATAAAAATCACACGGTAGCTTCCCACAGGCGCCCAGAGCCTTAAGACAGAATAGTTGTGGGGAAATGAGAGATGAGAGAAGAATATTATCAGGCATCAGAAAAGTTAT
>NW_011888916.1:4220949-4238102 GCF_000151845.1 Pteropus vampyrus
ACTAATACTTGTGACTAGAGTTCAATTAATTAAAATTAGCTTAAGAAAAATTCAGTCCCTCAGTTGCACTAGCCACATTGCAAGGGCTCAATCGCCACAGGTGGCTGGTAGCTATGCTTAATGGAGAGTGTAGAACACACAGGAAGTCCATGGAGCAGCCCTATCCTAGTATCTTAGTGGTCATAAGTGGTACATCGAATTTTAAAACATATGTCCATACACTTGCACAGACATATCTCCTTTCATAAACACAAACGGATATGTATAAAACCACAAAAATAAGGTGTTTCGGTCAGTGACGATATGTTTCATTACTAAGGAAAAATAAATCTGAGTCCCATCTCTGAGTCAATTCATTGAGCATACAAAAAGTCAGGTTCTGTGCTAAACATTTAACTTTGGACACCATATCACTAAATCCTTACAACAATCCTCATAGGAAGTATTATCCTCATCTTGTTGATTTTGACATTGAGGCCCAGAGTGGTTGGGTAACTTGATTGAAGTCATAGATCTTATAAGCAGCGAAACAGAATTTGCTCCCTACTATATAATACTACTCCTTAAAGGACATTTCAGAAACAAAGGGCTTACAGGGCAAAGTCACCACGAACTCTTCTCAATCTCTGTTAAAGATGTGGATGTTTCAAGCTACCCGGGAACTATCTGGCAGTTCTACATTAGCCACAGAGACTATAGAATTCAATGAAATCAGCTCCTTGGGGCTCTCAAACTAACTTTCTTGATTTATGGAATGTGGCAGCATCAGATCTATGTGGGACCAGCTCAATCTTCAGGAAAGTCCTGGGAGTCACATGAATGTGAAAGGGTGGAGAGAATCCAAAAAATGTAAAGAAAGAAGACACCTTCAAAATTATCTACAACAGTGGTCATTTTGCAATTTATTTTTCTCACTTATTTTAGAGGCGCAGGCTCTCAAAATTGCATGGTGAAAGATGGTCCCTAGTGGGGAGGGAATTGCTTGTGAGAGCCAATATGACTTGGATGGTTCTGAGTCAGTGACTACTTGTAAATACAGATATAAGCACAACTAGAGAATCAGAGAGAGGGAAGGATGGACGGATGGACGGATGGACGGACGGATGGATGGATGGATGGATGGATGGATGGATGGATGGATGGACGGACAGACGGGCAATCAAACAGATAGGCAGCAAGCTAGTAACACATAATAGAGACTTTTATTTTAGATTTTTAGACTTCTACTATACTCCAATCGTCTGGCAGGCCGATATTGTTTATCATTCATTATAAACTCCCTCTTCTACCAGACATATAGCAAGGTACCCAACCTAGACTAGATATTCAATGAATATTTGTTAAAACAAAACAAAATAGATATAACACCTGAGAGAGCAATAGCTAGATAATAATCCTTCACATTTGTATGGTACTTTGTATTATATAAAAAGATTTCACATGCAATATCATACTTAATCCCTAAGCTAACCCTTTGAGTCTGGCATTATGATCCTCATTTTATTGATGAGGGACCTTCTTCTCAGAATGGTGAAGTGTCTTGCCTAAGGTTATATAAGGAGGCTGAGGATCCAGATAAATCAGCAAGTTAGAGGTAGAGCCTGATAACTAGACAGAAACAGGCAACAGAGACAAGACAGAGGAGACAAAATCATGGATAAATGATGCAGACAAATGAAGATAGATAGATAGATGCTGAGGCAGCCTCCAATTTCTCCTCTTTCAATCCATCCTCTACACCTGGTTGAAGACAACATTCCTAAGCACAAATCTGACCATGCCACTCCACTTAATAAACCTCTATTGCTTCCTCAAAGACTTACAGAATATGTTCTATCTTGAAAAGGCTTTATAATCTGGCCCTACCCATTTGTCTGGCCTTAGATCTTATCACTTTTCTATAGCATTCTTCAGTCTAGTCAACTCCCAAGAAAGTCATGCTATTTCACTACTGTATATTTGTCACATGATCTTCCCCAATACCTAAACTCTCTTCCCCCTGCTTGTGGATGCCTGGCCAACTCCACTTATCTTCTGAGACTCAGTATTAGCATTGCTTCCTTTAGGAAGCCTTTCCTGACCACCTTCCCAGGTTGGGCTCATCTTCTGTCCCTCTAGATCACCCTCTTCTTTATTACAGTAGTTAACAGAGTAGAAAGAATCTAAACTGAGAAATAAAAGAGAATTAGATTTAAATCCTGTTTGCCCCACATATCAGCTGCACATCATGTACCCACTTTGCCCTGGTTTCATCTCTGCAGTAAACCTGATAATATCTGCTCCAGAATTATGTTGGGATTCGAGATAATGTAAAAAAATCCCTGGTGTGGAGTATGAGTCCTACACGTGGAAGATGCTGCTGCTCCAGCCTGGCTATGCTGCACCATAATAACCTGATACTGGGACTGCCTCTTCCAGCGGCCTGTGAGCTGCCTGAGGATGGAGCCTGGGTCTAACTCATCTCTGCATCCTCAATGCTCAGTGCTGAACACATGACTGGGCTTGCTGAATCCTTCCTGCCCACATTGAGGCCACTGGTTAAAATGTGTTTCCAGGCACCAGAAGGCACAACCTAGAGTCATCCCACAGAATCACTGGGAGAGGTATCTGGAAATGAAGGGTACGGGGGTACAACCCCGAGGGTGAGAGTAAAGAGATGGATGATTGAAATCTATTTTAGGCTTATGTTGTATATTTAGGTTGTATGAATTTTGAAGATAAAAGGTAATGTTTAAATAAATTTTGTAAGGAGTTGCTTTGTTCCCCCACCTCAAAATCTCTAGAACTCCCACGTTCAGTTTTAGTTGTCGTTAAGCAAGTTTAGGTAGAATAGTATCAGATTAGGTGGTCTAAGATAGTCTATATACTTTCTTTTATCTCCAAAGTTTTCTCCATTTCCCTCTGACTTTTATTTTCCCAGTGGATTCAGAATCCTTATAGTTCTCCTCCTTACGCCCCCTACCTCTTCCCACACTCCCTGTCTGCTGGATCTATTCTCTACCCTAGGACATCAGCTTCTAAGTGAATGAAGAGTCATGAGTCACTGTCCTTCCCTTCCACACACACACACACACACACACACACACACACACACACGAAGAAAGCAGGTATCGAATGCAACTGAACAGCTATCGACACGGTTGAGGACAAGAAACCATCTCACAGCAGAGGGGTAGGGGCTGGCAGTTTGGCCTTGAACCAGCAACATGACTCTCCTCTCTGAAGGCCAGGGCAGGCTCCCAGGTATAAACACATTCACTATAGGCTGGGCCAGAGCCTTCATTGAGATTCTGTTCACAGCAAAAGCCATTGCCAAGCCTGCCCAGCTCTGTCAGCTGCCCTGATATTTGTGTGTGAAAAACGGACAGGTTGCCCAGCCCTCTGGCAGCCTGACAAATGGCTTAGAAGCAGGCCTGAGGCTTCCTGGCAGAGGCCCAGAACTCTGGGCTTCAGTGAAGGATGGGAGAGGAGGGAGTCTCCTGTCAAATGGCCTGTCTTCCAAGGCAGGGAGCACAGAGAGCAAGAAAGAGCAGGGGAGGAGGAGGAGGAGATAGTGGGAGAGACTCCCAGACTTGGGGTCCCAATGCCCATCTCACCCCAAGGCTAGAGGGCTGTAGGGACTAAGAGCACACACTCTGCTCACCCTCCCTGGGGGCAAGTGCTGTCTGTTGGACTGCAGGGATAATTAGCTTCCTCACCCATAAAATGAGGATAATAATAATACTTAATCTTGCAGCGGCGCGAACTAATAGAGTTAATACAAATAAAGTACTTTTGAAAACATTGGCAAGTGTTATGGCTAGCTGTTATGAACCCAGCAATCTTCACCACTTAATGAGAATGTCAGGCATTGTGCTGTGTTTCACTTGTATTATCTCATTAAATTTTCACATAAGCCAGAGCTTTAAGTATTATCCTCCTTTTAAAGGTAAAGAAAATTTCAGAGACAGTGCCTCACTTGCTCAGGGTCACACAGCTGAGTAAGAGAGAAAGGATTTAAATCCAACTGCATGGCTGTGAAGCATATGCCCTTAACCATTAGGCCCTGCTGTGGCTGAGCATTTTCTGTGCTTCTTTATGTCTGTAATGTAAGACTATCTCCACTGGTATAAAGGAAATAAGATCTTTTTTTAACTCTCTAGTCAGAAAGAAAGAAACAAAAACTCAAGATACAAATCAGTCCCATTATTTTTACAGTTTAAGTGCTACAACATTTCACAATGGGGAAAATATAAACAGGCTCCGAGACAGGAGCTCTCTTAGCCCTGGGAGGCAGAGAAGGAAGGAAAGGGAGCTGCAGGAAATTCCGACATGCAAAAGCAGTGTCGAGACCTGGCCACTGGCTCCACCACTGCCAGAGGGCTTGAGGGCCAGCTGCTGAGCTGGGGCTGGCTACTTTGTGTGAATCAACTACCTGCTTAGACTAACAGAACCACAATTACCAATTCTTTCAATAAATATTCGCTGAGTGCCTACTGTAGGTCACACCTGGTGCTGAGTGCTGGGACGAACAAGATAAATAAGCCCCAGTTCCTGCTTTAGAAGGAGTTTGTACTCTCAGGAAAGACATGGGCAGAAATCCAGTGACTCCCATGCAGGCGATCAGGGCTGTGACAGAGACGAGCGCAGGGCTTGTGAGAGTGTAGGGAAGGAGAACCTGAGCCCTGGGGATGGCTGGTGCAGAGAAGGCTTCCTGGGGAAGTGACGTCTACATGGGGAGGTCAGGATCCACTGAGTTACATGGATGAAGGTGGGGAAAGGCAGGGGTGTCTATCCCTGTGGAAGCGTATCCTCACCTCAGTGACTTTGGCCTTGGCCTTGGGACATGCTTTGGCCAATGGAATGTGAGCACTCGTGATAGTTGCCACTTCTGTGTGGAAGCTTTAAATGGGATTGTATTCCTGCTCTCTGTCATGAAAACAGCAGATTCAGCATAGAGGATCCCTTTCAACTTGGGCCCTAAGGGAAGAGATATGTGGAGCTGCGCAGAGCCCAGCAGAGCTGTGGCTGAACACTCACAGTCATCGCGTAACATGAGTATGGAATAAATGTTATAAGCTACCGAGCTACTTGTTACCACAGCAAAAGCTGACTAATGCAGCATAGCTTCTTGCAGAAATGTGTTCTTCGTTTTAGTCGTGCTCAAAGTTGCCTCCAGTCGTGCAATAATTATGAATTCAGGCCATGAGGCTGTGTTTGTGAGCCCTTTAAGCACTAAATATATAAGAAATGTATTTACAGAGAGAGAGAGAGAGTTGAAAAGTATAAGGTGCAGGAGAAAAAAACCAGGTCTAGATTTCCAAGATCGCTCTCTGATGAAAAGAGAACGGCAGTGGAAACCCACCCTGTTGGCAGTGAGACACCATGAAGGATTGCCGGCACGGACCGAAATACACATTCGCCCAGAAACATCTGGTTCTAAAATGGAAGATACAAAAGAAAAAGATGCAATAAATGCCAAGCGAATCTGTGCCACCAAATCGCTGTGTGACCCGGAGGAAGTCATTTTCCTTCTGGCATCGGTTTTCTCATTTGTAAAATGAAGAGGCTGAACGAGAATCTCTCACTTTCCTTCCGGCTCTGACATTCTATGATTTGATTGCCTCTAACTCATTAGTCCCAACTGGCTTGAATGGGACCCAGTAGTATTGGTAATCATAGAAATTCATCAAAACATAGCCTAAAGAAGGTGATCCTGAGACTCAAACGAGAAAATGTAGGGAACTGCTTTGCACGCTGTAAAGGGCTCTATCAAGTGATTCTTTCACTGAAAAAAGGTGGGCAAATGTGCTCCTTGTCATCCACCTTGCATTCCTATAGCAGCCTCCCCCCTACTTTCAACATCCAGCATCTTTCAGGCCATTCTGTCTACCTCTCCTTCCCGACGAAACTATTTTATCCTCTCATCACAAAGAAAAAGAGCTCTAAACCAAAGGAATATGTGATGACACCATAAAAGACATACAAATAATGAGCTGGGCGAAGGCAAAAGAGGGAGAGAAAAAAATCCAGACCTTAGAGATCAACGGATATGGCTGGAATCTCCATCTCCCTTTTTGTTCAAATAAAAAATGGAGACGATACTACCTAACATTGTTGTTCTCAGAATTAAATGAGATAGAAAAAGCTTATGGACCCAAATAAGTATTCATTTATAGCCGTGACAATGACAGAGACTTCCTGAAAGCAGTAGCAGAGAGACAAACCAGAGTCCTGCATAGAATTTTGAGGTCTGGATAATGAGAGAGGAGGAGAGAAAGTCCGATTAGAGGAGAGCGTGGCAGGGTGACGGTGCAGGGATGGGTGTGAATGCAGCAAGGCTGGCAGTGTGAATGCGGGTGAGCCAGATGTCTTTGGGGGAAAAGAAGAACAGGCAAAATAAAAGTAAAAGTTTCATGCAAGGATGTATGGAGAAATGCATCTAAAGCTTTGGATACTAAGCCGGAGAGTCTTAACCCAGTAGGTAATGGGGGGCCCTGAAGGACTTTGGAAAGTGCGAGTGTGCTGGTGCATCTTGGGAAAGGAGCTGCATCCTCCACCTACACTAAGCTGCAGGGAAGGAAAGAGATAGTTACCTCCCCACAGGAGAACTGTCGCTGTACTCATTTGAGCTAGAAATCTGAGCTACTGCATCTTGAATTAAAACAGATGTGATCATGGTAGAAAACAGTTCTCTAAGACCTTAACGGCCTGATTTTCCTCCTTTTACTCTCTTAAGAGAATCACTGATTTTAAACCCCAGCCCAGGACTCCATCTGCTGACCTTAGTAAGATTGCTTTAATGTTTTTCTTTCAGCAATTTTAAACCCACATCTGCACCAGGTCCACCCTGGACCCAAAAGTTTGTTCCTACCATAGGTTAGGCCCTTGCTACTCAAAATAGGGTCCTTGAACTAGCGACATTAGCATCACCTGGAAGCTTATTGGAAACGCAGATTCTCAGGTCCTATAAATAGTCATATGTTTCCTGCACATTAAGGTTTGAGAAGCACTGGGTTACATCATGCCCTCAGATCTCAGGAGTTCTTTACAACCAAAGGTCAGAGTTAGTCCGACCTCTTCACTGAACTAATGAGGAACTGAGATCCAGACAGAGGAAAGAACTAGGTTTTCCAAGGTCACACAAGCAGTAAGTATAATTGGTATAGTAAAGTTAATAACAGTATATCATGTAGTATAATAAAAAAGAATTCCCATAGCTAGCTGGAGATGAAGCCCAGTAGATTGTGAGCCACCTTGATTTCAGAGTCAACTCTGTGTGCAAGATTTACAACCCAGGTGGGTCAGATTATTTCATCTCTCTGCCTCATTTTCCTCGTCCAAAAAGATGTGAAGGTTAAGCACAATAACGTATGTAGAATATTTACCCATGGTCTGGGTTTTCAACTTCTCGTAACTGCTATATTTCGGAGATGGGACAAGAACCCAACCCTTCAGAATTCTACCTACTGTCTTTTCTCCTAATCATAGAGTCAATTCAAGTCCTACTATAGGGCACGAGTTCCCTCTGCAGGATGGACGGCTCCTTCTGTGCGCTCCCTCAGCACATGGCTGTCTCCTCTTGTGGCATTTAGACATAGCTACAAGGGCCGCTTTCCTGTTCCGTCTTCCCCACTAGCATGTGTCTTGCTTAGAGCAGGGACCATGTCTTTTATCTCTGTCCCCCAGAGCCCAGCATAATGGATGTGCTGACAGATGGAAGGAGTGAGGAACAAAAGAGACGAGAGGAAAGAAAGAAGGAGGGAGGGAGGGAAGGAAGGAGGGAGTTGGGACGATGCTGGGTGTTGGAAGGCAACCATTTTATAGCATGATGGATTCATTCAAAGAAATTGCTTGACAGTACAGAATTCATCTTTTTATGACTGTGACAACACTAATACATTTATTTCCCTTCTGAAATTAACTTTCTAATATTAAGAAAGGTCAAAATGAACTGCTGCAAAATGAGACATTTTGTCATTTTTAACAAATTATACGAAAGCAGACTGTCAGATTAAAGGGGTCGCCATTTCGAGGTCTAAACGCTTATGCTGATTGCATAATCAGAACTAACACTTGCCATTCTGCCCTTTCCCTGCCCACAGACCTCCAATACTTCCCTTTGGCCCAAATATCTCAAATATCTCAGCCTGGTATTCTGAGGCCCTTTAAAATTTAATCTCTTTTTAAAAAAATCAATTCCTTCCCCAAAGGGACATTCCACATCAGCCAAACCCACCTCCATTCTGCTATTCTCTTCCTACATACCTTTGCTCATGCGATGTCTCTTGTCTGATCTGCCATCTCTCCTGCTATATGTCCACAAAGATTCTATCTTTTCTCTGCCCTAACCATCCAACCCACTGGCCGGCCTCTCCTTCCTCAGAATTCACTCGTTCTGGCCTTGAGTCTGCCACTTCTGCTCCGTTAGCCTTGAGTTCACCCTGACCATGGCCTGGACCACGAGTTCCTTCTGCCTCCCCTACACCTTGCTCTGTCCCATCCTTAATTTCCTCTGAGACATTTGGAAAAGGCTTGGTGGTCTAGAAGGGGACACTGAATATGGGCGCTTTATTAAAGGGGAGAAAGAAGAAAGCAGAGCTGACCCTCTGTCCTGGTCCTCCGGCCCCTGTCTTTCTTCCATTCTCCCATCCGTGTACTCAGCCCTGGGATGAACTAGGGGCCATCTGGAGTCAGGAGAACTAAGGATGAACTCTGACTCTTCCTCTTGGGAAAGTTACTTAATAACTGTAGTTAGTTTTCCCACATGCAAACAAAACAATCCCCCTGTCACAACATTGCAGTGGGGGTCAAATGAATGGTTAGATATGAACGTAGTCTGAAAACTATACATCTCTGTGACAAATTAGTAAAAACAATTATGACAAGCCCCATGTGCTGGTGATTCATCCCCAGGACCTAGAGTGTATGTGCTCCAATGCGATAGAAGTCAAGGGGCCTAAGTTTGAGTCCCAGCTCTACGGTACTGTCTCACTGTGCGGCCAGCTCCTTACCCGGGGCTTAAGTGTTCTCTCTCTGTGTTCTCTTTCTATGGAAGGTGCGTTTAGAGTATCTCTCTAGTTTTCCTTCTTTTTTTCAACTCTGAAGTTCTCTGGATTCACATAGGGCAAAGTGAGCTAAGACTCCTGAAGGCCAGAATTAAGCTACCAATCAAAGGTTAGAAGTGGCCAAATCAGAAGTTAGGGATATGTATGCCCTCAGGCAGTGTGCACAACCTGTGGAGAAAGAGGATACAACCTGAGGTGCAAAGCTCTTGACTGCCAGCCCCACCTAGGACCCCAGCCCCTAATTTACCTGTCGTGTTTGATCTGTGGAGTTCATTCTGGACTTCTCAAACCCAGTATTCATTACAGTAGCGCAGGACGGGCAGGGTACCCAAAGTGACGAAATAAACCTGCTATACACGTTTTTAATGGCAACTGAACCTAAAGACAGTGGCAGTAATTCTGAACAACTGCTATTAAAGGGTGTCATCATACTCAAGTATAAGCTAAATCAACAGAATTTCTCTTTTCTAGGTTGGCCTTTTGTGTGGTTTTTAGAGATAAAAAGAGATCACCCCTTGAGAAAGGCTGAGCCTCCTGCTGGCTGCTCTGCCCTGCGGAACAGGCTCCTGTAGGCTGCACTGGGGACATGGGCCTTGGGATCACGCAGACCCGACTTCCCTTTCCAGCTCTGCTGTCACCAGTTGCGTGATCTTGCAAGTCCTCACCACTTTTCATTTGTTCCTTTTTTCAACTGACATTTGTGTTAGGCACTATTCTCTGGGCAAGAAAATGCACAAGTGACAGACAGGCAGTTTTAGCCCTCAAGGAGTCGCAGTTGCGCAGTTGCGTAGAGAAAACAAGCACATACACCTATCAACATGATGCGGAGTGATAACATATGTGCCCAGGAGAGATTATGGTTGGGGTGCGGGTGGGGTGGTTATTCACTATGAGCCTTAGTTTCCTAACCTGAGAAATGGGAATAATGGAGCCCATTTCATAGGGCTGTTACATGGATTAGATGAGACAAATACCTAGTACTTAATGGATGCTCAATAAATATCAGCTCCTCTCCTCCATCACGGTCCTCAAGAGCTATTTTCATTTGCCCCATCCATGCCAAAAGGTCCAGTCACATAGCAAAGGTGTCTATTAAGAACATGCCTTAGCAGTTGGAGGAGTTTTTAAGGTCACAGCCTTGGAGCTAAACTCTAACAGAAACGAAATGTACTCCTGTAACTGGAAGCCTGAGTAAGTCTACTTTCTGACTGCTGAGTGTCCACTGGTGGCGCCAGGAGTTTCCAAAAAAAGCTTTGACCTTGATGTGCCCTCTAGGCCCAGCCAGTGATAGGCCATTTCTGTCAAGTGGCCTTAGCTGCCAATCAGTGCACAGTGAGCTGATCTGGAACTGCCCAAGGGTTCTGAGGGACCACATTTACTGGTATTCACTTTAGAACCATCCTTGCCGCTGTCAGCCCTTAGGGATTACAGCGAGTTGCCTCAACACACAGATGCACACATACTCAAACCCTGGGAATGATGGAGACCCACTTGCCCTCTAAAGGTTAAACTATAAAATCCACCCAGAATAGATGAGAACAGACAAATACAGGAAACTCTAAGAGAGAAAGGCTCCCATGCTTAGAATTGAGCTATCACTCAATTAATGGTGCTAGCTCAGTTGAAGAAAGACTGAGTCACAGATAGGGGTTGGGGAGTGATCAGAGAGACTGAGATAAAGCCTAGGACCTGCTCTCAGTCTTTCTTTTAAGACCTATAGTTACTTGCAATGTGATATCAATAACCAGAGCTATATCTTTTGTGTGTGTGTGTGTGTGTGTGTGTGTGTGTGTGTGTGTGTGTGTGTGCATGCTGCAGTTTAAAGATGGTGATAATGGTCTGAAGGACTATGAAATTAACACAGAAATATCAGCTCTTGTATATTACTAGATTTGAGCTTATAATAAGAATAAATGCTAACATTTATTGAGTGCTTATAATTTACCAGCCTTAGAAAATATCATTCTATCTAAGCATAAGTGTTTTCTATGTAGTGTCTTTTTCAATTCTCACAACACCTCTATGAGGAGATGCTACTACTACCCCAATTCACAGATCAGGCCACAGAGGCCCAGAGGGGTGAGGTGGTAGGAGATGCTACTACTACCCCAATTCACGGATCAGGCCACAGAGGCCCAGAGGGGTGAGGTGGAGGCAATTTTTGATTGCTGAGTCCTTGCTCTTAATTTCTAAGAGAGTAAAGGGTCTGCTTCCAGTCCTTCCAGCTGACAGGGCAGTGCTCGAAGGTCAAAATTTCAGCAGGTTGAGAAGGAACCAGAATAGGATGAAAAGACAATTTGAAGTTTGCTCTGGGGAAGAGAGGAGAGACACGGTTATATTTACAAGAAGGATGAAGAGATGGCAGACTTCCTAGGATGTTAGAAGCTTGGATGTAAATGCCTCTGGAATAGGAGTTTTGAACAGAGGGTAGAGGGACAACGGACGGAGAGTTGGATGGAACTATAGATAGAAGGATGGCTAGTTAGAAGATGGATCCACAGATGGGTATCGATTGATCCCAGTTTCCTTTTATCATGTGGGCTGGGTTGGCTTCATGAGACTCTTACCCTTGAGACTGGCCCGGAACCAAGCAGTTGACCCTGATGAGTTTGGTTCTGTTTTATAAAATAAGGTGCTTCCTCATATCTGGGTGGCCAAGTCCCCTCCTCCTTCCATCATTTAATTTCTAGTTCGAAAGCTAAAAAATACTTGTGAGAGATTGTTGGGAAATATGAAAAACCAGGGAGAAAGAAAACAACCCCAGCACCCAGAAATAGCACTGTTAACATCTAGTTTACACCCATTCTTTTCGTGTATGTTTTAAACCTGGTTGTTATATACATCTTAACATATAATACATATGCAACTTTGTCTTCTGCTTTTTTCACTCAAAATTACAGCATGAGCATTTTTATAATATTATTAACTCTACATAAACATCCATTATATGAATGTATTGTGATTCAGTTAATCAGTTTCCCACTGCTAGGCAGTTAGATTTTTTTTTTTTTTTTGGTTTTCATTATTTATAAATAATGATTCTGTGAGGTTTCTTTTCCCCCATAAATCCTTATTCACACTTCAGATTATTTTGGTCTAGGTTTCTAGTACTGCAATTGCTGGCTCAAAGCTATAAACACAACAATATATATTAAACCCCAGAAAGTCATACTAACATTTTTTTCCTCTCTTTTGAATTCCATGTCTTCCCTGCTCCCTGAAGGAGAGCTCTCATGGCTTTTGGGATCAATTCCAAGCTTCCTGGGGTAGCACATGGGGCTCTGAGTGGCCTCTGCCTCCCACCCCTTCCTTGCCTCCCACCCCTTCCCCTGCTGCTCCCCCTAGTCCGGTACAGCAGACTCCTTGGAATTCCCTGAGTATATTCCACCTGTCTAATACACATGTCCTCACGCATGCTCCTCCTTCTGCCTATAATGCTTCCCCAGTCTTTGTCTAAACAACTCCTATTCTTCCTTCAAAACTCATGTCCGACGTCACCTTCCCCAGCAAGTCTCGCCTGACCCGAAGTCCAGGTGTGATGACCTGTTTTTCCCACATGGCACCCAGATCCCTTGTCTATCATAATACTTGCTACCTTGTCCTGTACTCACTGGTTTACTGAGTCTGGAGATCTAGACCAGGGATTTACAAACTTTGTATGACCATGGAATCCTTTATTCAAACACATTGCTTATAAAGGTGAACATCTTTTGAGAATTTATGTGCCTGGAACAGTGCCTTAAGAAAGTCACATGAATCACTTGAGTTAATCCTCACATCAGCTCTTACAAAGGAGAAAACCGAAACTTAGAAAAGTGAAGGGACCTGCTCAAGACAGCAAAGCCATTGAGTGTTGAAGTAAGATTTAAATCTAGGTTTGAGCCTGAGCTCTTAATCACCAAATTATACTGCTCTGGTTAAAATGGAGAGGAGCCTCATGGAGGGAGTCCTCAAACCTCTTGCAATTTTTTTCTGAAAACGATTTGAAAACCACTGCTCTATTCTGGATTATCAGCTCCTTGAGGGGGAAAAACTGTTCCTTATTTGCCTTTGTATTCCAGTATCCAGTGTCTGGACTCAGAAAATGTTCATTGATGGATAAGTGATTTTTTTTTTTCTGTTGAAGAGAACGAGGAAGTTCCTCTTTTACCTACACACTTTACTAGTATTGAAGTGAAAGCAGCAATATGAGCCTGGAATGACTTGTTGAGTGGGAGAACATCAAGGCTCACTGGCCAGAAGGTCAGGCTGTGTCCAGGCTGATAAGACATCTCCCAGCCAGACACCAGGGACCAGCATGGGGCTTAGGAGGTGGGCATTAGTACTTCAGGAAGATAGGGACAATTTCTTGATAAAAGGTTAAACAGTTCAGTTCTTGCTGGAAGCAATGATTAGTCTGGTCTCTTTCATCAGAATTCAGCTCTCTCCACTACAGTAAATAATGGACTAATTAGGCATCTGGCTTACTTGATTTCCCATGGCTAAGGCCAATTTCTGAAATGCAATATGCTATTTGATGTACCAGCATGAATTCATCCTGGGCTCCAGAGCCTCCCAACAGTAACAATCAAAAATAACTCTCAGAAAAGGTCCACATGCGTTAAGCACAAAACACCCAGAAATGTAACCTGTGCTCTGTTATAGGCTAGCTGGGCTGAGTGCCTAAGCTAGGAGCAGGCTGCATGCAGATCCCAAGACACTGAAGCCAGAGGCTGGAAGGGGGAGGAAGCTACTGGAGGGGTGAGAAACAGATGGGGCAGGTTAATTGGACAAGTTCCTGGAAGAGATGACCTGGAGGTAAACTAGAGTGGCTGAGTTAGTGAAAAAGAGGTTATTCCAGGAGTGTCAGGTTGTGCACAGAGACCTCTTTTTAGCTCCCTGTGGCTCGGCTAACTGGGTACCCATGGGATAGGGAAAATGGGGAAGCAAGCTTGGGCTAACCTAGAAACCAGGGAGGGTGGAACAGACACTAGTAGCAGAGAGGTCGTGAAGAGAAGAACTTTAGAATTTGTGGGTTTGTGATGGAGAGCCTATATGGCTGAATTCTAAAATTCTAGAATTTCTGAATTTATGAACTAGAAAAAAAAAGAAAAGAGTCCATACGTGGGAGTTCTTATGACAAAGAATCAGCAAGGGCAAACCACGAAGGAAAGAAGATGAGTCAATGGAAATGCAGTACAATGAGAGAACGGGGGAGGTTTGAAAGTCGAGAGACAATGTATTCTCTGGGGATGTGTCAGTGCCGTCTTGCTGGGAAACACTGGGTCAGGTGAGGTAGCTACCAAGTTTTCCCCAAACACTCCAGCCCCTATCAAGTGTGGGACTCTGCCAGGTGATGGAGATGCATGCTGAAAGAGAGAGCTTCTGTCCTTGAGAAGTTCAGCGTAAAGGAGGAAGAAAAACTATCACTAAAACACAGCATGACGTGCACTTGAACCAAGGGGTGGACCCAGCTCTGTGGAATGCCCATAGAAATCCAAACGACTGCCCTCCAGGAGAGACAGCATTTTAAATCAATGTTTAAGATGTTCTCAAGGAGCCCAGGGCAGCAAGGAAGTGAGGGAGCATCCTCTGCTCTGGAGGCGTTTGCGATTTAGTTGGGAAAAAGGAACCTACAGTCAGATGAGATGCTACTACGGCACCAAGCCCTGGAACACGCTCTGTAATTTTTATGGAATAAACTACTAGATGAAAGGAGAAAAGTCTGTTAATAATTATAGAAGAACAAAGAAACAAGAGTTCACTGTGGGCCAAAGCGTTCAGGGAAATCTTAGAGAAGGTAGGCCTGGAGGTGGGTTCTAAAGAAGTAAAATTTCGAGAGCGACTTTGTGCGTCTCCTCTTTATTCAGCAAATTCCCATCCATGCTTCAGAACTCTGTTAGGATGTTAAGTCCAGGTCCTTGGGGAGTGGATTTCTTCTTTTCTGCCTGTCTTTCTCCTCTCTCTCCCAATATCCATTCTTTGGTGGTGGTGGTCGGGGCGTGCCCTGTGCCTTATGCTGGGTGTTAGAGATACTGAAATGACTAAGATGAAGTCAATATGTACCAGTGAGATCACAATCTGTGCTGGGTATGGGAGCTGGAGGGTGAGGATAGTGAGGTGTGTACCAATGGCCAAATGCATAAAATATTAATAGCTCCATTTCTCACATACCTACTATTGAAGGTTATTTATATACATATTATCTTATCCTGAGAAAAATCTCATGAGATGGGCATTGTTAATCCCAATTGACAGATAGTGAAAATGAGACACAGAGTTTAATTGACCTGACTCAAAAGGAACCTTCCAGAAGCTTTGCTGACCCCCCTGTGCAGTTGAAACAGTATATATCTAGTCAGTCAGTGAGAGGTATCGGGACCTTTCAGGATGAAAAGATGTTAGAGGAATTGAAGAAAACAACCAACTTGACAGGAATATTACTCTGAAGCGAGAAATCCATCGCCCCACCCCGCCTGCTGCCAGAGTCAAAGTTACAATCGAGAGAGTTCGAAAATCCATGTCTTTTATCACAGGTGGGAGAAGTTGCCCTATAGAACAATAACGATTTCTCTTAAAATTCCTTAAAGTTTCATAAATCATCTCAAACTGTTGTAGGAAAAACGGTAAAAATTTCATGAACCCAAGGCACCTTCTGTTCTCAGAGCTCCCCATACAATTACATTTACTTCTAGTCTTTCTTCCCATATTGAACTTCCTTCTCCTTAGTGGCTATTTACTGACTTCCTGGGCCATGTTGGCAGGAGTAGGGAAACATCTGAGAGCATGATCTATGCTGGTGGTGTGACTGCATGTAATCTATCCCGCATGAAACCTCCAGCAGCTGGCTATGGTCTGGACATTTCATTAGGACATTCCTCCCCCCCTGACCCCAGGGCAATCATAATCCGTCCTCGCCTTTATAAAGTGCTGACATTCACATGCACCGGGGTGCTCTCTCCAACTTGTGAAATAGGCAGTTCAGCGAATGTTGTTCCCTTTTAGTAGATGGGCACACTGAGGCTTAGGAAACTAACATTTAGGGAACATCTACTAAGCATTCATAGGTATTCGCTCCAGGCTGTCCCTCCCTGGCAGCGGCCAGGACTTCTGTGCCTTATCGTTCTACCTATCAGTGGTTCACATACTATAACCAGCGGATAGCTCTAAGACAGCACAGATTCTTGGAGCCAGAAGGGCCCTGTAGGGCTCATCTTTCAACACTTATAATGCATAAGTGGGGAAACGAAAGCCCCAGAGAGGGGAAGAGACTCGCCTAAGAGCACCAAGCACATCAGTGGTTCGGCCACATCCGTGTGGGAGTTAGTGTCCCCAGCCTCTCTTGCTGCGACCGACAAAGACAAGCCCACACAGTTTCAGCTGCTCCCTGCAGGGGACCTTTAGGATAACAGAGTTATAGACATGGGGTGAACAAAGGTTTGAGAACCCACAGTCCAGGTTCCAGAGTTCCTGAGACCTCATCAATACAGTCTGCAGATGCCCCAAGGGTATGGTTTTCACCGGGGTGACACTGCCTTTTCTAGGGGATGGTCGGCATCCTGCCATACTGGGCAGAGTTTTCCCACCCAAATGCCACGGCTGTGGCCTCCTGCTCTCCTGGTTTACCTCCAAGCGTGCATGTGGGGTGGGGGGCGGGGCTGCCCGTAACCTTCATCCTCCTTCCCTGTCCTTCCCAGGGTCGGTTTACCCTCCCACCAGCGAGGTACTCCTGACAGGCTGCCAGGTATGAACCTGCAGATGCCCCTTGGTTTCTGCCGTCTCGGGGCCTTCCAGTCTGGCGACCCAGTGAAACCTCTGCTCTTGCTAAGAACAGACCTCGTGGGTCACTTCCTTCCATATTAACTGAGCGGTAGCACTGTGCCTGCCGTGTGTTTCTGTGTCTATCCTTTGTATGATTTTGCATAACTACATACTTGTCTATCTCTCACTTACCATGTTTATGTCTTTATGCATATGTATTTTCTCTTTTTATGTACGTGAATGTATGCATTTTCTGCATGTTTCTATGCTGTGTGTGTGTGTTTTGAGTGTCGTGTGAACGAGTGCTGGTTGTGTGTATGTTATTTGACCATGTCACTGACTGCTCTGTTTGTCGTGGCGATGCGT
>NW_011888916.1:4239252-4266173 GCF_000151845.1 Pteropus vampyrus
GGGCAGCTGAGGTCTCCCACCTCCATTCTATTGCTCAGCTTCCCCTGGAACGCCCTCTCCCCTTTCCCTGTAACCCCCCTCATCCCTGAACCATAGCCATCTGATAAAGTATTCCCAAAGGTCCAAATTCCTTGAAAATCCTTCCTTCCATACCCCTCACACAGACACAGACACAGACACAGACACACGCACTCGCGCGCGCGCGCGCGCACACACACACGCACACGGATCTCCCCCAACCCCATATTTCCAAAGCACTGTGCTTTCTCGATTATAGCACACCTTCCTGGATACCTTGCATTAAAGGTATTTTCATAAGAGTCTGGCATTCCCATCAGACTGTCAGCTCTTCCTGGCCTGACATCCTGCCTCATTAACCTCTGTAACACCAGAGGTTGTCCAAGAATCTTGCACATGGTAACATTGAGAAGTGTGTGTTTGATTCAATTAACTGAGTGTTTTTATAGCAATGCCTGCTTTTTTATTTATCTCTACCAAACACTTCTCTGGGTGTGCCTCACAGGTACATAGATGCTAGCAGAGTGGCAGATGGACGGTCCTGGGGAACTCATCCATAAGTGGGCTTAGCTTTTTAAGATTGCACTTGGACATACATGTGCGAGGAGGCCCCTGTGTGTGCTCTTGTGTGAGTGACTCTGGTTGTGTGGCTGATGGTGTGATGTGAAGTCAGTGTCATCCTCTATGGTGTGTATGTTAGGATAAAGCCAAACTCCTGTGGGCAGAGTGTGAGCTCTCAGCCGAAAGGCGATGGCCTTTCTGGTGCTAATTCCCTGAGGAAGAGGTAGAGCTCAGACCTAACACCAGTGTGGGAAGGAGAGATCTGGATGTAGAGCAGAGGTGGAACTGGCTTCCCTGGTCTTCTCTCCCCTCAAGGTACCAAAGTCAGCGGTGGGTAGAATGGGGAGGCACTGAGGCCAGGGGTGAAGCAAGTTAGTGAAGATGATCAGAAACCTGTGTCATGGGGATGAGAGTGGCTGATGCCATCTCAGGTTCTGTCCCTTGGAGTTTTGGACAATCTCAGCAGATTGCAGGGGAACCCAGGCGATGGTTTGTATACACAGACCAGAGCCTTAAGTAGGGGGCACAGTGATGGTGGAGGCAGAACCCGGGATACTCTGAGGGGAGGAAGGGAGTTTGGGGAGGGGTCTGTGGCGCAGCTGCTGCTTTGCATCAGGAGAATCTTGTAAAAACCAAATCACAGAGGCTCTGGGTTGGCTTCACCATTTGCTCAGATGAGTACCTGCTCAGAGCCGGGTCCCTGCTGGGCACTGGGCTCTGAGATGAATCAGCCAGACTCTGCCCCGGGGGGGCCAATCGATCACAGTCAGTGAACAAGGGCCACACTGTCCACAGAGAGCTGCCCTGAGAATGGGAAAGAAAAGACTTTCTATCTGAGGTCTAGCATAGTCCTCTGGGTTAAACACTCCTTTGTCAAGATCATCACTTAACATCCAAGACTCTGAGAGGGACGAAGGATTTGGTGAGCACAGGACTAGGAAAGCAGCCTCTGAAGTAAATGCCATCAGTAACACAGGACAGCAGGTTCCTGTTGCCAGAAGACAAGGACACCAAAGGGCTCATTCCAGGAGACTCACAGTGCACGTTGGACATATCACCCCTGCCCAGTTTCAAAGTCAGCAAGTCTAAAGCTTGTCCCATGCCTATTGTTCCTCCTGGGTTCCTATCTCAGCAAGTGCACCCCACCCACTCCGCTGTCCAAGCCAAACCGTGGGCATCATGCAAGATCCCTTCTCCCATCAGCTACAGTCACTAAGCCACTCATGTCTCCCTCTGTAATAGCTCTAGATTTCTCCTTTCCAACCCGACGGCCGCAAGCTCCAATGGTCTCCAGCCTGTAGCCTGGCACCCTCCAAATCCACCTCCTTACAGGCACCAGAGAGATCTTTCTGTAATGCAAATGATCCTGTCACTCCCCTGCTTGAAATCTTTCAGTGGCTCCTATTCCTGAGAATAAAGTCCAAATTGCTCCCCGTATCATAACCTTCCTCTGCTCCTCTGTCTGCCCCCAGTACCAGCCACACTTGAATGACTTGCAGTCTTCTAAGGGTGCCCCCTCTCGTGGCAGATGCACAGATGTCTCCTCTGCCTGGAAGGCCCTCCCTGCCCTAGGCGTCAACTCAGGTGCGGCCTCCTGGGTTGGGCTCCTTCTATGGGCTCCTTCTATGGGCTCCTTCTATGGGCTCTCACAACCCCTGTGCCTTTCTCTGCAAACGCACCCAGAATAACTATCTGTAAATGCCTCTCTTCACCTGGCTGGAACTCCTTAGGGTGGACACCAGTTCTGATTATTCCCAGCGCCCAGCACAGGGCCCGAAGGAGGTCAGTGAGGAACCACAGCACTCAGAGACACATCCTTGCCCATCAGGGAGGGTCTTGCTGATTCTCTGTTTGTTGATCTGTAAACAAAAGCCCAATGGGATAGAAGGGGTGAGGCTGTGAACATTTAGAAACAAAGCCAGAAGTTCTCCTGGCAGTTTAGATAGCTCCGGGCTGAGCTACTGTGATGACTCTGTGACAGTGAAGGTCAGGAGTAGGAACTCATTTAAAGCTATTAGGGCAGATACCCTCAGGACACTGAAGTGTTTGCAACTGGCCCAGATGACTCTTGAAGTCAAATGTGAGTTTGAATCAAATCCAAACAATGTTTGCTGAGCATCTGCTACATATCAGGTACTGTTCTAGGTGCTTGCACATAGCTTTTAAGTAGAGAGACTGTAATTTATCACCCAAACTGGGACACTTTTTAAAATTAAAATTATTGAGGTGAAATTGGTTAATAAAATCAAATATGTTTCAAGTGTACAATTCAATAATATGTCATAGATATATTGCATGTGTGTTCACCATCTGAAATTTAATTTCCTCTGGCACCAAATATTTGACCCCCTTTACCCTATCGACCTCCTGCCTCACCACTCCCTTCTGGTAATGACTAATCCATTGTCCATGTCTATGAGTCTCTGTTAACAGTAGGGTCCTCAAAATACTAAGCATAGAAATACTCTCTTCTGGGTATTTACCTGAAAAACTTGAAAACATTTATCTGCAAAGATAAGTGGCATTTTTAAGAGGAAAGGGGGCAGTATTGACAAATACTCCAGAACAACAGGTATGAGCCAAAACTGCCCCAAGGCAAGCTGAAACTTACAAGCATCCTACCTATAGGTCACATTTGGTGTGCTTTTTTTTGGTAACCCCTGACACAATTTGTAAGTCTATAGTTATCAGTATTTTCTTATTTAATATCTATTTCTCCACTAGATTGCAAGGGTTAGGGTTTTTTTCACTATTAGAACCACGGTGAATAGTATATAGAAAATATTTGATAAACATTTATGGAAAGAAGGAAGGAAAGAATGGAATAAAAGAATGGGCCAGGATAGAGGAAGGAGGGAAGAGAGGAAGAGATGGAGGGAGTTGGGATCCTGTTCCAGGTCAGCTTGACTCCGATATTAGTGCTCCATGTTCTTGCTTGGGGCATAAAGGAGTGGACTTTCCAGCAGAATATAGCTTACGCAACTAGCTCAGCATCCAAGTGTATTTATTAAGACCAGCCAGCTGATGACCATTCATGGCACAAAAGAGATGCCTAACATCTCTGTAAATCAATCTTATCTCCTCTATGTTCTGTGACATAGGTGAGTGCCCAGTTGTTTGTGAAAAAAAATCAGTGACTTCTGAGGATGGCATTGGCAGGCTGAAGCCTCTTCTCTTTAGCAAACCTAACCTTTCTCCCTTGGTTCTTCCCCGCCCCTTCACTCCGCAATTCTCTCCTCGGGATTCACCTAAAACACCACTTGTTCGGTGTCTGTCACTTCTCCTGCCTGCCTGTGTCTTTTCTTTTATCATGCCTCATTGTCCTCCCTATGAATAACTGTTTTGTGTCTATACACCATAGTACATTTTGCATAAGAGGATTTGCCATGTTCAATCTAATTCAATTCAACAAATAGTTATTGAATATCTATTATCAGCCAGGTCAGAAAAAATTCTAGGGGCTGTTCTCTCCGAGAAGAGATGGCAGAAAAAGAAAGCACTGTGATTCTATCAGGAAAACTTCAGTCAATGCCGAGGTGGAGGCAGGGGCGTTTGGCAGAAGCCAGCAGACAACAGATCCTTCCTGAGAAATTCAGAAGCAGCTTCTCTCTGCCAAGAAAGCTGATCAGGATGGCATTGAGAGTTCAGGGTAGTAAAGGGGTTTGGTGAGCACAGATAATACCTTCTTTTGTAGACAAAGAAGGATGTGCTGGAAAAGGAAGCAAATATACTAAAGCTATATGGCTACACAAGAAATGACACAGCAGGTGGGCTATAAAAAAGACCTAGGAGAGCCAAGTTCAAGGAGTATCAAGACAACAGTTGAATTAGCTACATTACACCTAAGTATTTACTTTTTCGTTAATCCTTGCTCTAATATATGCATTTATTTTTAAGTACACATTTCTGTCTGGTTAATATATATGTCGTTTTTTAATTTAGGTAATTTTTATTGGCTTCTTCAAAGAGTTACACTAATGCCTCTCTGAAATACCCCAACTCTTAGCAATCACTATGTGTCACCTGTTGTCAGTCGAGGGGATCACGAAATCACAGTCATCAATGTGGGAAGAGACTCAGATGTAATCTCACTACAACGTCTTCCAAACAGTCGAGTCTTCTCTATACACCATTTTTGACAGTGTCATTTAGCTTCCAGTTGAACACTTTTAATAAGCCAAAGTTCACAGTTTATATACCTACTTCATTCTCAGGCCGCTCTAATTGTTAAGAAGTGCTATTTCTCTACAGGCCTTACCTCTTCCTTTGGTCTCCACCTGAAAGATGACTGCCCTGTTCTCTCTGACAGCTCTTCGGAGATAGAATGATCATGGTCTACCTCCTTTCTCTAAGTTATGAAACCCCAGTGTCTTCTATTTCTTACAAAGTCCCGCTCTTCTGAGCAAACTCAGTGTGGACTCCCATTGCTCCCCTTCTTTCTGGAAGAGCAGGCCCTCTTCTCTGGGAGCTGGTTTGCCATTGCCACCACTCCCCCCAAGTCCAACCAGTGAGGCTATCCTGTCCTTACATATCCTTGCCTCTTGGGCCAGAGTCGACTTGCCCAGAGGTGAACAAGTCCTCCAAGCTGGGCCAATCATAGTCCTTTTAGAACTGGAACTCGTAGATGAGAGTAAGTCACTCTCTAGTGGTGGGAGCAACTGGATGTGACAATTGGCACATGCTCCCTACAGGTAGAGGAGGCCAGTCTATGGTCTTCAATTATATGAGATACTTTGGTATTCTTCTAATATATTCTCTATTTTTCTTAAATTATCTCTTTTGCTTGTAATCAAAGAGCCCTGACAAATGCGTATCTGTTCTAGTATATTTCCTTCATCCCACGAGACCTCCGCAACTGAACCCAGTATTTGTGAGGGGTGGGAAAAGACACTTGGATCTGTCCAATTCAGAGAAGAGACAAGCAATGATTTTGGCCCTCTGTGATTTTGGCCCTGGATTGCTAATTTGCAGCTCTTAGTGAACTTCCCCAGTACAAAACTGCCTTTTCTCAGAACAAGCCATATAGACCAGCAGCTGCCGAGGGATTCAGTTACTCACTGGGTCGTTGTACATCTGGATGATGAGTTGTTTCACCCCATGCAAGGTAGGGTGGGCCCATGGAGAAGGATCCAGCCAGTGGCGGTTCAGGTCAAATCCCATCAGAGAGCACCTAGGTAGTACCCAAAGTCAGAGTCAGTATAAACGGGACAAGCCAAGTTTCTTTTTTATCAAAATACACTTAGGAATAGGAACAGTCATTATGTCACTTCCTTAGCATTTTTTTTTTTTTTTTTGCCAGAGACATTTTTAAGCTTTTTCACGTGTATTAATTCATTTAATGCTTTCAGTGACCCTATGAGGTCACTACAATTATAATTCTCACCTTACACAAGAAGAAACTGAGTCACAGAAAGGTTCGAAAATATTTCTCTGGAGCAGTCTCACTTGAGTGCCCATGCTCCGAGACCACAGATTCATGCACATCTCCTATACAGGGCCGTAGAAAGAAATGCTCAGGCAAAAACCACTGGTGTTTCTTTATTCCTCTTACACCCGTAGCTAATCTATTGTCTTTACGTTCAAAATATATTCAGAACCCAACACCTTTGAATCACCTCCACTGATATCACCTTGAGCTTGGACCAAGGTTTGGAGCATTGTAATATAATCTCTTACCTTGTCTCCTTGTTCCCACTCTTGTACCCTCCCACTCCGCCTTTACCCTATTCCCCCACCCCCCACTTTCCACATAATACCCAGTGTGTTCCTCTTAACCCATAAGTCAGATTGTGTTTTTTTCTCTGTGCTCAAATGGTTCCCTGTTAGATGCAGAGTAAAAGCTGAAGTCCTTACAACAAGCCACAAGCCCCCATGTGGTCCATCCTCGCTGACCCCTCTCACATCAGTTCCTACCACCATCTCTCTTGCTTCTCTGTGCCAGACACGGGCCTCCCCTCTTTTCCTCCAACACGCCCGGTGTATCCTGCCTTCGGCTTTTGTGCAGGCTCTCCTCCTGCCTGGAATTCTCTCCCTCCAGGTATCCGAATGACTCACTCTCACTTATTTCAAGTCATTGATTGAATGTCACCTGCTCGGTGGAAGCTATTCCGCCCACCTTCTCCATACTCTCTCTCGGGCACATTAAAGAATTTCACTAGGGCAAGTTCGACCATAACCTCTGATTCTCTTCCTCTCCCTCTTCCTCCTTTTCTTGCTCCAGATCTGCTCAAAGCCCTGCTTGTACTTCGAAGAGGTACCTCATCCAGGTCTCTGTCCCCATGTCTCCATCTGCTGGGCCTGCGCATACTGTATGTAGGCACTCACCAGGGCAGCCCAGGCTGAAGTTAATGTCCAGAAACTCTGTACTCGCTCACAATTCAAATTACCTTCCTCGCCCTAATCCCAGAATGTCTCCCACACTGATCCATCTTGCCTTCCTGATCAAGATTCATCTATGGCTCTCCATCACCTATGCGGTTTTCACCAGATTCAAAACTCATAATGGCCATATTCCTCTCTCCTCTTTCTCTACCCAAGTTGTCCCCCTTTTTCTTCTCTATCCCTCTCTCTCACTATTTTACTTTCCTATCTTATCTTCCAAGCTCCTTTCTCTATTTCTTTAAGCAATACAATTTAACCACCTCTCAGCTTATGAAATTTGCATTCCCATCTATCACCCTACTCAGAAAAATAAAGGACTCTATTGAGAATCCACCTCTCCTTTGAGATGGTTGGGGTAGGGATGGTGGGTAAATAATAATAATGTCCCCCTATTACTTAAAATAAGCATGACGGGAACCCTGTAGGAGAATAACTAATGTTTCGTGGGGACATATGCGGAAAGGCTTCATTGAGGACAAGTCATTCGAGTTGGGAGCAGAAAGAAAAGTGTAAGTGAAAAAAAAAGGGACTGTGAAACCACCTAGGATATTGGGAGAATGGTGGACAATTTGATTTGACTGAATCAGAGAGTATGTGGTGAGGAGGTGGTACTGGGGAAGCTGTAGAAGGAGATGAGCCTTGAATGCCTGGCAAGGAGTTTTGTTATTTTGTCTTCGATTTGCTGTATTTTAGACCAACCAAGTGCTGATGTTGGCTTCTCATTGATCGTAGTGAGAACAGAGATCGCTCTATATACAGGTTACAGCAGCATCACCATTACCATCAAGGGAACACAATCAAGTTACTAACATTACTCTGCCTCAAGAATTAAGTACTTTACTGAATCCAAAATACTTTATCTAGGTTAACCTTATGAGGAAGACTCTATTGTTATTCACATTTTACAGATGTGGAAGCTGAAGCACAAAGAAGTTATAATCAACTTGCTTGAAAAAGAGGTGACATCAGGATTGGTAGACAAGCCTTCTGACAACCCCTGCCCTCAAGAAACATAGTCCAGCAGGAGAAAGAAGATATGCTCACAAACTTATGTCCATTTATAATTCAGGACAATGTTGTGAGCATTAAATGACATAACGCATGTAACTAACTTAACTTAGCACATGTTCTGGCACATAATAGCAGCTCAAAAATGTTTTATTATTGTTTTATGCGACGACCTACATGAGCGACATGGACTAAGTTTTCAGTCCACAGGTTGCTGGAATGGACAGCAGACAGCACTGATCGGGGGTAACATCCTACCTTTTCCGCCAGTCTGGGTATCAGGCAGAGCTGAGTTTATATCCATGCTCTGTTTCTTCCTAATATAATAGGCATCTGTCTGTTCGTGTGGAGGTGGGGGCAGGAGGAGAATGTCCAGCATCTCTTTAATTAGATGGCGTGGAAGGGGATTTGCTCCTCCATCATTACAAGGTGATGAGACTGTGATTGTTCCTTTTCTCCCACTACAGAAAACAGAAGAGCCAGATGCTTCCTGTTTGTGTAGCATAAAATCTCTATCATCTTGGGAGAGTCACCTCGCTTCCCTAGGCTTCATACTCTTTGTAAAACAAGGGAGTCATATTTCACTAACTGGTCTCTCTTCCAGCTCTCTCATAAGATTCTAAAACACCAATAGTGGCTTTACTCCCTAAGTTAGAGACTTGGAGGAAGCATACCTTTCTAATAAAGTTAAATACAAAAAAAACCAAAAAACAAAAAACAAATAGTCTTTAAAAAAAAGGATTGATACAGTTTTTTAAAGAAATACTAAATCGTCAATCAGTATCTTAACATTAATTGCACGCATTTTTATTTGCCAAGAGCTTGGTTTATTGGTGTAGCCTGGGCATTCATCCTTCAACATTTGAGATTTACATGGGACCCAATCTTTGCCTCTAGCAGACTTCAAGTTGCTCTAGCTTTGAGGAGGGGATAACAGTGTGCCAAGAGTCAAGGCATGAGAGAGTATTCCAGGCAGAGGGTGTGACCATGTGCAAAGTCAGGGAAGCGAGAATGGTTGGAAATTATACCTATTTCAAACAGGCTACTCATGTGCTATGCTTGTTTCCCTAACTCGGCTGTAAGCACCAGAAGTGCAAGGCTGGTGCAGGCTCTTTCTCTTCAGTGGTTTCAGGACCCAAATCAGCTGTCTAAAGACAGGGGAATGGACAAGATGTCAGTCTCTCACTCCTGTGATTGCCAAGTTAGTCATCAAATGTGAACTCTTGGGTCTCCTTGGTGCTCTTCTATTTTGTTACTTATTTTTAAGATGAAATATCTGAATGAGCTCACCATCAGGACCCATGTTATGACATAGATGGAGCTGTTAGTGGCACCAACGAGACAGAGTATTTGACATTAGGACCATTCAAGAAAATCCAAATGTATATATGACTGTATAATATATAATTTCTTTCTCTTGAAATGAACATACTCTTGAGTATCCTTTCTTCTTCCAGACTGTGAGCCCAGTGAGGACAGGGACTATGTCTAAGTCATCTTGTCTACCTCCACTCCAACTTATCTACTATGGACCGAGGTACAGAGAAGGTTCACTATATCTATTGAATGAGTGAATGAATAGTTGCATAAATGCATAAACAAATGTCCTAAAGGTTTGCAAACAAGGTTTAGATAATTACTCGAAGATATATTTTGAAAAATAGTTAAATACCTATTATATGCTGGACACAATAACCAAATGAGGTAGGAATTATTTATCCCCATTTTATAAAAGAGCAAATAAAATGCAAGAGAGATTTGACCTTGGGAAGGTCACTTAACAATTGCTAGGATATAGAGTTGGGATTTGAACCTAGGTTTTATTGATGCCAGGGTGTTCTACAGTGACTCTTTGAGGTCCCTCTAGCCATCAGCAAGATTGTGTGATCTACGAAAGAGATACTAAGCTACACTTTTGCTCTTTCCTGTACTGTACTGGTCTCTTTCTCCTCTGCCCAAAGGCAGAGATGCAGTGGTTCCAGAGAACATTATTCGAATGGCAAATAAATAGCTCTATCTCATGAAGGGCATCATGCCTCATCCCTGTTGCAATAATGGCAGCTAGAATGAGAGCAATGATTTTAATTCCCCTCTTATAATTTCCATTTCATCTCCTGTAAAGGATATAAAAAAAGGCAGCTTGGTGGCTCCAGATCAATCTTGTTCTGAGCACTGTGGGGCTGCATGCTCCTGGAAGGGTGGCATTGACAAGCGGAGATGTATGGGATTTGCATGCAATTGTCCCTCAAACGCAGCAGTTTTTCAGCACGCCCAATGAGCTGGATTGGATTATGTATATTTGCACCAAAAGCAAAATAAATATCGCTTTATTTAATACCACTAAAAGGTTGGGATTCAATTGCCCTTGGCCTGAGGCACCTTCCAGCTTTATTGATTGGCCAGTGTCAGAATGCCAGACAATCTGTCATCCACAGCTTCTGCAAAATGCTTAGCAGGTGGGGTGGGCTGTGCTGTGGTGAAGATGGAGGACAGCAGGCAGTGTCCTTTGTCCTAAACACAAGGGATAATTATAATACGTCTACTCCTCATCACCACCACCAGGATATTTAAAGCATTTCCTTCACACCCCTTCTTAGATTATCACGACAAGGAGATATCTATGACCGGGGCTGTGGCGGCAGAGAGGAGGATGGATAAGAACACAGGTTTCAAATCAGAAGGACTTCGGTTTGTGTCCCAGACCTACCACTGAGTAGTTCTGTGACCTTGGACAAATTCATCTGTTTTGCTTAAAGACCTGAAAGCCACGGGAGGCCAGAAACTGAATCTATCTCATCTGCCATTGAGTCTGCAGTGCTAGCACAGTGTCAAGTACACAGCTGACTCTCAGTTAAACTGTGTGAATAAAGGCTCAGAACGGTTAAATAATTTGCCTGTAGCCAGAAAGGACAAGTGACAGAGGCAGGACTTGAACCCAGTTTGCTGGCTCTAAAGCCTATACCTATGTTCTTAGCCATGACTATATTCTCTCTTTGCAGTCCTGGGAGTCAGGTCGGCACGTGATAGAGGGATTAATGTAAGGTAAGCGGTGGATGCAACACCCTTAATTTTTAAATGGGGAAACTAAGTCTCAAATGGGAGACTAGCATGAAGGGAACTTTTATGAAAATCAACAAAGACTCCCATGCCCCAACCTCCCCATCCAGGTTGACAACGTATAAATAGGTTCCCCTTCTGGGTAGGTTAAATACAAAATGATGCCCCTTGCTCTGGCCAGACTTGGGGGTGGAAGCAGAATTGCAGCCCCCATTGGCCCCCTCCTTCCAAGAGCCTCTGTGCACAAACTATATGACCATGTGAAGTGACCCTGGACCTGTCCAAGGTTCCTAGCAGAGCCAGGGGTAGTGCTCAGGTTTCTCACCTCCAAGGGTCAGCCAGGTCTCTACCATGTAATGGTGGCCTTTCTGGAGGGTGGCGGGATTGGGGGGAGGGGGTGCTCAGACCACGCCTGGAAAAGGATCATCTCCAGCCCTACACTTTCTGGGGCCTTTTCTCCCAGAACTTATTCCTAGTGGACAAAGAGCAGGTTTGTCGGAGTACTTCCTCCCTTCCCGTGGAAAGCATGTGCTCTGGGGATTATCTCTCCTCCTTCCCGTCCTCTGTTTGATGACAAACACCAGGTTTGGTGGTGGTCAGGTGTGTGTGAGATGGGAGGTGGGTAGGTGGGATTTCCACATTGCTTATAACAATTCTGTGAGCTAGTCACCAATCGGAAGGCACCCACAACTTCATAAAATCCAGTCCCCACATTCAAAAGATGGGGAACCTGAGGCTAAGGTCACGCTGCTATGTAACTGTAGAGTCGGAAGTCCATTTTAGAACTGATGGATTGTTTCTCTTTATAAGAACACTGACCAGAAAAAAATTCCATTGTGACAGGCCTGGAGGAACACGTTTTCTAAAGGAGTGCACTGGCCCTTGGGGCTAGGAATTGGCTATTTCGTTTTCCTAAGTGAAAAAGGGCAGAGGAAACCCAAAGGGGAAGAGAAGTCCTTCAGGTCTTCAAAAGATCTGGGAGCTGGCAAGACCCCTGCCCACCTGGTCTGAGAAGCAGCTTAGACTGAGAGAGAGAGCCACAACGCCTGGATAAGACCCTGGTTTGGCTGTGCATTAGCTGTGTGGCTTAGCTTCTCTGTGCCTCGGCACCGATCTGCAAAATGTGGATTTTGCCTATCTCAGAGGATTAAATAAGATCAGCTGTGTAAAATGCTGGGGACACTGCCGAGTTTGAGATAAATGCTACATGTATGTTAGCTGGTCTTATGATTTGATCTTGGTATGACCCTCAGTGTCTTCCACAATCTGGTCCCCACTTATTCCTCCAGCTCTTTGTACCATGGCCCCGATCCGTACACCATACAAGGATCCTATAAGTCCTATGAGCTAATCACAAAGAGGTGCCCCCTCCTATAGGATAATACAGTTCCTCCAAGTCTCAAAGGCTTGTTAGGGCTGGGCTGAAGGTCAGCCTCTACCTGCCCTGTTACCTGGGACCTTTGTGCTGTGTGTGAACCTATACTGTGGGCTGCAGCCCCAATCACATGTATCAGCCATGCCAGACCACCTGGCATTCTCCCAGGCTCCCTGCTCACTCAGGGTGCAGGCAGCAAGGCTCAGAGGCTGAGTGCTTGGGCTCCGAGCTAGCTCTCTGGTTTTGATGCTTGGATCTCCCTATGATCATGAGGCGTTGGGCAAATGATTTAACCTCTCTTTGTGCTTCAGCTTCCTGGTCTGTAATATGAAGATAATACAAGGAACCTACCTCATAGGTTCAGGGGATTGTTGGGACAAACCCCCAACTGCTTTCAATCTGAGTGGAGACTTTTAGTCCCCAGGAGTAGAGAAAATAGTTCTTTGTCTACATCCCCTTTCTTCCTCTTCCTGAGGGAGGGGATGGAACTTATCTGATTGGTCAGCCTGAGAAAAGGTGCAGGGCTTGTTAGGCCTAGCCTCTCTTGGCACAGCTTGTTTCGTTCTGTAGGGAGGGTACATTCTGGCCTCTTTTCCGCCACATGGTGTGCTTTTGGGAGACAGCTCTCTTCCTGCTCTGCTTGTGGCTGGTGAGGAAGTTGAATTTGGCGGTGAGGGAAAAAGAGGCCGATTTTAGCCACAGATATAAGCCATGCCTTCCAAATCCCACTTTTATCAATAATAAAGCTAATACTTTGACCTCTATCTTTCTAATCCCTGTACCTCCTTTGAACTTGGCAGAAACAGGATGAGAGTAGGAGTGGGAATATGATGAATTATCACCCCTACATCTCCGGTGGAAATAATACGCATAAAACACTTAGAACAGAACCTGGCAGCTGGTATAAGTTCACTTTATGTTTGTGTTATTATCATCACTGTTATCATTTAACATCATGATCCCTTTGGTTTAGAACGTGTTGCCGTGCTCTTCCCCTGGCTAACTCTTACTCATCCCTCAAGACTCATCTTAAATAGCACCTCCTCCATGAGGGCAAAGTCCATCTCAGTTCTCCAATGCATGGCACAGAGTACGCTCTGGGCGAATGTGGGAGGGAAGGAATGGAGGGGGAGGGGAAGAAAGGGGGAAAAAAGGAGAGGGGAAAGAAATAATTTGGTTGAAAGGTTTCTTAAGGAGGGGCAGAGTGCCAGCGAAGGCCAAGGTGTGAACTAGAGTAGGCCACCTCAGGGCACTGGAGAGGGCCCAGGAAGGCAAGGGGACTGATGGAGGGGGAGGTACAGGGCAGGGGTGAGGTGAATTGTGAGAGATGAAGTCGAGAAGGAAGTTCTGGGACACTGCATATGCCTTAAATACCAAGCTAAGGAGTTCCATTTCCTTCTGATGGTCAGTGGGAGCCATGGAAAGACTTTACATAGAAAACTGACACTGTTCAAGCAGTGGTTGAGGAACTAAGACCAGAAATGATGAAGTTCTTGATTCTATCATGATGTTTAGCTCCTCCAGACTCCCCAGCCGCCAATTCTGGGTTACGGTCTCCTCGGAGGCCTGTCTTCACTGTAGAGTCAATTATTAAAATCAACTTGCTATCAACTCTTAACTTTGAAATGCTATTCAGTTGCTTTCAGGGACAGAGATGGGGAGCTGCCTCCACAGACATCTAGCCATCTGGCCTTTTCTGTGGAACCTGGCTGGGAAGCTCATTTGAATAATTGGTTTTGGCGGTGTGCGCTTGTGGGTTAGACACCTGATTACACTGCCAGCCCCGATGTCCTTTCAGCCTCCATAGAAACATCACTCAGGTTACATAAAGCAGGAGCTAAAGTTCTGTCTGGCCCCTGCTGTCATTCATGCTTCATCTGGACTATGCGGCTCACTCGCTGTGTGACCTTGAATGAGTTACTTCGTCTCTCTGTGGCTTGGTTTCTTCTTTGCTCGAAGTGGGAAAGTGAGTCCTGCCCTGCCTATGCCACAGACTTCTTGTAAGGCTCTAACAGAAGATGGGAAATTGTGACTTAGTAGAAATGCAAGTGGAAAGATTTAAGTTGAGAAGAGCTCAGTGTCAGATAGCAATGTACATATGGCCTGTTTCAGAAGTATGGTCCTCACAATTGGGCCTGTGATAGTCTCTCCCTGCTCCTATTCCACTAGCTAGTTCTACAACTTGAGGGTGTTACCTGACCTACATATGCCTTAGTTTCCTCATCTGCAAAATAAGAATAATGATGGAGTTGTTCTAAGAATTAAGTAAAACAATACATCACTGGATGTTAACTACTCCTCATCACCGTCAACATTGCCACCACCATCGTCATCATCATCATTGTGATCATCATAACTGTTCAGAGGTGGACACCACGCCTCAAAGACAGACAATGGCGAACATCTGGAGTATGTTCAGAGGACGGCAGGAAGGACTGGGAGAGGAATGGATTTCAGATTCCACGTGGGCAGTTGGAAGGTTTTGGGGATCTTCAGCCTGGAGAGCAGGAGTGGTTGGAGTGAGTAGGGAGGAGTGGGAACACAGTCTTGGAACAGCTAAAGGGCCGCTGTGTGAACAGCGGACTGAATCTGAGTAATCCTTCATGGAGGGGAAGAAGCAGATGATCAGAACTGGCGTCAGTGCAATATGACGCTTTGGAAGGGAGAGAGAACCACCCAGACCTGGCTGGAGGTGAACAACAGAGGGGCACGGCTGTCACTTGGGGATACTTCTGAGGGTGACCCCTGCTCTGGGTGGGCACTGGATCAGATGTCTCTGAGCACCCTTTCTACTCCAAGGCTGATAACACTACGACAGAGGCGCCAAGCAGGCGAGAGAAACGTGGCTGGGGTGGAGAAGGAGGCACAGCAAGATGGCGCTGGCAGATCTTTCTGGAAGACAATAGTTGCAGTGAATCTTTGTTTTTCATTTCAAGCTTGATGAAAAATGCAGTTTTTATGCTGTTAAAGAACAAAAGATATTGACATCAATTCTATAGACCTAATTTTTTGTTCTGTTTTGGACAGTTTAAAATGTTTCCTCCTTTGGATGTTGAGGAGGACAAGGTCAGTCAGTGTGTGGTGTGTGTGTGTGTGTTGGAAATATCTCCCGTAGTGTTTCACTCTCTGCCATCTTTAATGATATTTTGCTATGCAAATCTATCTTTATCTCCTTTTTATGTCTGGCGAACTCCTATATATCTTCCATCTCTCAAAAACCTCCCCTCATCACTCGCTCAGAAGGAAACACTCACTGTTTTCAGTAGTGTAGCAGGGGGTTAAATCTGTAGCAGGCTATGACTGGCCTGCCTAGGGTCAAAAACCTAATCTGCCTCTTCCTGCTGAGGGACCTGGAGCAAGCTCCTTGGTACCTCTGTATCTCAATTTCCTCTATTTAAAATAGGGCCACAATACGGCGTTCATCATAGGGCTACTGTGAGAGTTAAATGCAATGACATATATGATGTATAGTTTGTAAGCACTTAGACATTAGCTCGAATTCTATCTAGGCCTCTATAGCATTACACACACGCACGCGCACACACACACACACACACACACCCAGGACAGCCACAGGGATTCTTATTGAGAAGGGCTGCCTCTGATTTCCATCTGCTTCCCTAAGGCCCAACACAGGGCCTGACACTCAGCAGGCCCTCTACAAACCTTAGTTAAATTGGATTGACTACACTCGAGCGTTCGCTGCTACGTGAGGAGCACCAGGGCCAAGAGACATGAGGCGCGGGTCTGCAGATTGCAGCAGCATCCATTTCCACCGCGGTATCCGCAGTGCCCTGCTACAAAGCTGAATCATTTCTGCACCACCCATGGAGGCCTGCTCCTCTCCCCCGCCTTCACGTTCCCAAGAAACACTGAGGCTTTCTGAAGATGAGAAATTTCACAGCATCTTGCTATCTTTTGGGTAACTGCGTATTTTATGATGACTAATAGGCAATTACTATGGTAATATTGCAATTCAGCATGTGTGAGGTTTGGGAAATGAGAAATTATGGGTAACTACTTTGGACTCATTTCTATGGTAACAAAAAGTAATTGTCATTAAATACCAGTTATACTGAGGCTGTACCTGGTAATTATAGATTTTTATGCCCAGAAACATAAATAAAACCAATAAATTTATTCAAAGGTCTATGACTGTTTACTTATACGTGGCTCTATGGAATACACAATGACAAGCACCTAATTAAGAAATGCAAACCCAACACAGAGTTTCATATTGTCATATGGAGATGGAGAGTCTGTTTTTCAAATGCAAGGCAACTCGTGCATTACACATGCTCAGAAGAAAACACGGTGGGGTACACAGGTGGGGGTGGGGGCTGTATTCTCTGCAAAGAAGGTGATGGGGGAGGAGGAGGTGGCAGAGCAAGCAAATGCTGCAGTGCGTATGGGTGGCCGCACCTACTGCCGGACATTGAGGATTGCCAACTGATGACAGTCACCCCCCAACCCAGTGGCCTCCCATCTAGGAGTCCCCTGCAGCTTCTTGGGTCTGCGATACCTGAAGTGACTGTATTTATCCCTCAAGACCTCTAGGCCCCAGATCCACCTCTGAGACTCTACGAAGATGCTCACATTGCATCAGTAGTCACGCCATTCTTATTTTTTTTATTGTGGTAAAATACACATAACACAAGATTTACCATCTGAATCATTTTTAAGTGTACAGTTCAGTGGTATTAAGGACATTCTTAATGGCACGCTACCAGCACCACCACCCGAATTCAAAATGCTTTTCATCTTATAAAACCGAAACTCTATACCCACTGAACAATTAATTCTTCATTCCTTCTCCCTCCAGCCTGTGGCAGCCAGGATTCTACTTTCTGTCTCTGTGATTTTGACGACTCTAAGTGATAGCTGCTCTACACTGGGAGCTGCAGCTTGTGCCAGGGCACAATTACTAAACACGGCTGTTAAAGTTTATTTATTCAGTCAGATACTATACATCGAAGGCCCAGTCCGTGCCAGGCACCACACTTGGCTTTGGGGATGCAGATAGACGAAGTCCTGACTTTATGGGGTTTACCATCTACAGAAGGAGACGGCCATTAAATAAATAGTCACAAACACAGGATTGGGGGCTGGCATGAAAGGACAAAACAGAATGCTCTGAAAGAGTGTAATGGGAGACCTACTTCATATCAGAGGCTCTGAAAAAGAAAAAGGCCAGTGTAATTGAAGTGTAGTAAGGGACACGGAGTGTACAGTTGCCCTGTGTCTTTATTGTATGCCATAATATCATTGTTATCTACTGTTATATTTTCTAACTATTATAGGTGGCTACTGTAGAGTGTAATTTGGTTGTTATAAACTTCAGTATGGGCCCTCCATACCCTTCCCGTAAGCCACGGTCTAGTAGAATACACAACAGCCTAGTTAGTAAATGCTGCTGCCCCTTAACATAAGGAGTGTCATCTATCATGGTATAGCTGCCACCCTTTGCAGTTAAATGCTAGAGTGTACCTTGTCTAGTTTTCTATAAATACCATAAAATGCTAGAGCATAGATACGTGTGTTATTAAATATAAGCTTTGAGTGATCAGTTCTCCTGATCGTCCTTCCCAGGAGACAATTCCATGTTTCTTCAATGTAGAAGAAAGAGAAGTAGGTGAAGGAAGAGGCGGAGGGGGAGGGGGAGGGGGAGGACAAGGGAAGTGCTTTGAGAGCAGGCCTGACTCGTTTTCCACACAGGGTCTGGCATGTCTGCTGCGGGCTACAGTGGGAGTGTGAGGCAGCAGGAAGGTTCACCCGCTCTGGCTCAGACAGACCTGCACCCTTGCCTGTTCCTCACAGGCCACAGGACCTAAGGCAGATTACTTCACTTCGCTGAGGGTTAAGAGACTGCACATCCTAAGGGGATATTGAGAGAGTGAAAGTCGGAGAGCCTGAGAGAGAGGCAGCCAGGGCACGGTGTCTGGTGTCTGTGTTCAAACCTGTCTCCCGCGATGTGACCAGTTCCTGTGAGGTCTGGCTCTGTTTATAAGTCTGCCCCTCCCTTCCTCCCTTCCTCCCTCCCTCCTTCCTCCGTCTTTCTTCCCTTCCTTCCTTGCTTCCTTCTTCCTTCTCTCCCACCCTCCCTCTCTCCCTCCCACCTTTCCTCCTGTACTTAAGCTAATTTGAGATTTTTATTCTTTGCAAGCAGAGGAACCTTAACAAAGACCGTCCTTCTCAGAGTGGATATGAAGATTAAATGAGATAAATGTGTGAGTTCTTGATGCAGAATTCTCGGTGGCATTTTCCACAATGTTTTATAACCCTAACACCACTGGGGGCGGGGGGTGGAGGGGCAGGGAGGAGAAAGACAAGCTCTATAGGAAAAGTGTTCCTTGACACTTAACTTTGGGAAACACTGAATGCTATCTTCCCCTCTTGAGATCCTTGCTTATTAGCATAACCGAAACTAAAAAACCTTATTGTAAAAGAACATGTTTAACTCTGCTTAGCTCTGTGTTTCCCAAATCCGTTCAAACTCCAAATTCTTCCCCCCACCCCCCTGCTGTTAAGACTTAGCAAGTCCCATCAAGCCATGGGAAATAACTGCTGTAGGCAGTAGGGTGGCTCGGGGAGGGGCTGGCATAGAGGACCTCTAAGGCACCTTGAAGCTCTCAATTCTGAGTCTTTATTATTATTTTCCACATTCTCCAAATCTTTAGTAGTGAGTTCTCATGATTGATAGGCTCTTTGTAGCTACCTAGAGCTGTTTTAGCAACAGGATTAATGCCTGTGGTTAGAGGTTTTCTCCTACTCTCATAATGAGAATCACATTCTTGCTAGGAGAACGTTGGGGGCTTAAACTTCAGTACAGAACTGTTTCTGAGGGTTAGAGCTCTTTTATCCTGAAATCCCAAATCACAAAATCTGGAGCTTAAAGAGATTAAAAAAAAAAAAAAAAAGCATCTACTTCCCCATGACTACCCAACTGACCATCTGAAACCCAGAGAGAGGGGAAGGATTTTGGCCAAGGTCACAGACTTCTTCCCAACTCATCATCCCTGGACAGTGGATGATGACATAAATGTGTGTGTGAAGTGGACGGTATTGACCTGTCTCTGGCCACTGCTGCTCTTGTAATTAAACAGAAATGTTAACATAAATCAAATGGTTTTTCTACCACCATTATCACTAACAGTGCATCTGTCTGGGGAAGGTGAGAAGGCATTACTCTCAGGCCTGCAGCAAGCCGTAAAGCCTGCCAGCACTAATGAACCATCACTTGTGCCAATTAAGAGAGGAAGCAAAACTGTCTTTAATTAAGGCATCATGCATCCCAGGGGCTCTCTCTAACTCATACCCAGGGGGACTAGGAAGCCCCTCTGGACCCAGTTGCCATGCTCTTGGAAAACAGTAAACCAAGCCTGTTTAAAATGAACCTGGCTGGGTATAAGACAGTCTGGGTTCTGGACTGATCTCTGCCACTGACCTCAAGCAAGTCTCATCTCATCTCTGGGCCTCAGTTTCTGCATCAGTAAAGTCATAGCTTTTCTTCACTAGTATTCATCAAATACTTTTTGAGCACCTACTGTGTGCTGATCCCTGCTGCTAGGCACCGGGGCATATACTAAGATTGTCAAGGCTCAGTCCCAGCCCTGCGGTGGCCTGAGTGAGGGCCAGTGGGGTCTGTGTAATGGATAAAACTTGTTTGATAACCAGGCTGGTGTGAGCTCAGGGAAGGCAGCGACCAATTCTGTTTGGGTGTTTGGGGGATGTTTTTCAGAAGGAGGAACATGAGCTGAGTTGTGAAGGGGGGTGAGTGAGATGAAGAAGGGATGAGGAGAGTCTGGGCAGAGGGCAGCCTCTCTAAAGGTAAGAACAGGACATGTCTCGGGAACTAGGCTTTGCTTAGTGTGGCTAGAGCCACTAAGAATGGAAGGTGGGAGGTGAAGCAGGAGGGTGGGAGGCGAGGCGGCATGGTGGACAGACAGGCACCGGGTCATACAGAGCCTTGCATGCAAAGCTGAGGAGTTCGAATGTTTTCTTGGGAGCTGTGGGACTAATCAGTAATAAAGCTGTATAATTTGGGCAGGAAAGTTAGACTGTAAATCACCAGCTGTATGACTTTGGGCAAGTCGGTTGCCTTGAGTGTTTAATACAGGTAATAATGCCATCTGAGAGGATTCAATGTTCTTTCGGCTGATGATCCCCTGAGCAGTGAGACTTTAGGTTGTACATAATAGTGCAGCTAGGAGAAACAGAATTCAAGACATGAGCGCAGGAATGAGTATGGGGCTATCTGGCATGCCCAAACCAAAAAGAAATGCCATTCAGATGATCTGGGATGATACTCTCCATCATTAACGATCTCCAAGAAGAAACACAGGGATGAAACAGTAATCATTATAACAGGCACGGGATATTCTGCAAAGCACATTCATCCCACCATCTCTTTTGATGCTTACAAGTGCCCTGTCAGGTAAGCAATTACTGTCTCCACTATGCAAGAGAAACTGAGCATCAGAGGGAAAGTGAATTCCCCAAGGTTACACAGGAAACAGGTGCCTAAACTGATATTAGGCCTCCTGATTCCTGGTCCAGCAAGCTGCCCAGAAAACCTCAGCAAGTGATCTCAGATGGCTGCGCATGACACAGCCAAGGCTCATTAGCCAGTCTTAACAGTCAGGGTGAAACTTCCTATAATGAACTCATGGGTAGTCTGAATGTTTTTCCTCAAAAATATATCCCTTTTCTTCTTCTTGTTTCTATCCACCATCTTATGACTACCAGCTTTCAAGCATCCTCACCCATCTCTCACCTGTAATTGCCCAGGTAGACTCCATCAGGGTTGAGCATTGGCGCGATCTTGAAGACCAGGTGTTCCCGTAGGGCACGGGCAATCGGGTGCTGGCTTATGAGGAAGTCAATGATCCCTAGGGAAAGAGAAAAATCTGAGTTAAAGTGTGTCAAGAGGGAAGGGGTCCATCTTCCTCAGCTTGGAAAATGATGAGAGCTCAACAAGTGATTTTGGGTGTATGCTGTTAGTCACTGTGGATATGTGGCTATAGAGTACGTGCTACCCAGTGAGTTTTATAAATATGTCTCTGTTTCCAAAAAATAGTTCAAAACATAATATTGAAGCCCATGGGCAGGAGGGAGAGAGCATTTCCCGTGGAGAGCACAGTCAGCTTCCGAGAGAAGATAACGTTTGACCTGCGCCTTTGAGGGCCCACGGTGTTTGGACAGACAGATGGGGGAGAGGCAGAACAAGCCGAACAATAAATTAAGAGCTGCTCTCTAATGGACACAGTTAGCTAAATGTTGACATTGGACTGATGGCTGTGGAGTCAGGGACCTTCGGGATCTAAACTCTCATGTTGCTAATGGCCACATCTGGAAGCAGAGAGGAGAAGGAACTTGGATAAAGTCACGTGAGAGGAGAGAAGTTTCTTCAGTGTCCCCCAGCTCTGCGCTTGTCCCCACGTTGACAGTCCTCTGCTCAACAGTCCCAGACTCCTTCTGCTTTCCACTGGCACCAACACCCCCTTGCGTCCAAGTCGCCAGGTTTAGGAAAGTTGAATTCCTCATGACTCTCCTCCCACAGTCCGGCAGTGCCCAAGTCTCTTCTTTGAATCTAGCAAATCTGCCCCTCATCTCCATCCCTCTGCCTTTCTTCTACTCTAGGCCACCATCGCATCTAGCCTGGGTGACAGCAAACGCCTTTGGAATGTGCCCTCATCACCATGGTCAGAGGAATCTTCCAAAAGTGCAAATCTGACCCTGACACCCACCTCCATAGTATCTTTCTGGTGATGGCCTGCACATGTCTACAGCAGAGTAGGGGGAAACAAACAGCTAGGAGCCCTGCCCTTTCCCCCCCGCTCTTCTCCACATTTCTACTTCTTCGTTGGGAACCTTCATGGGCAAAATGGAGCTCTGGGGTTCCACCAAATGACTGTAATGCTAGGAAGTAATAGAAGAGTACAAAACCCTCCCAAAATGCAGACGGGGGAATGCCTTTCCTGCTGGAGAGAGCAGGAAAGGCCTCAAGGAGAAAGAAGCTTTGAGCTGGGCCCTGAAAGATAAGTAGGTTTTGACAGACAGACAGGAGGAAGGCAGCAGGGTAACTAACAACAACCCACATGCCCAGCAGCAGGCACTTCGCTCTTGGAATCATAAACTGCTCCAGAGCACATTCCAGAGCATCCGTGACCAGTGAAGGATATCTCAGGCTTTTCATTAGGCCAAGGCTGAGCATTCATGGGCAGCTGAATGCCAGTTGGACATCATTTACTTCTCGGCCGATGCGGCAGTAGACCAGATGCCCTAATTTATTTGTTGGTCTTCATATTAAAGCTGCAGTTTGCCAGTAAACAGGCAGGGTAATGATGCCAGGCGCCCTTGTTAGGGGGTAATAATTGCTTAATCTGTCCACTAATTGACCCCGGCTCCCCGGCGGCCCTTCATCAAGGAGCCAGCCTGCGCCCAGGGCCTGGCCACGCTGCCTCAGAGAGTGGCTTCTAGAAATGGAGTAGCTCATTGTGATCCATCCTCCTTCACAGATGAACAGATTAATTGGGCTGCCAATTAGGCAGCTAATAAAAGGATGAGAGAAAACAAAGCCAGACTGGAGGCTGCAGCCACCCAGAGCTCCAGCTCTCAGACTGAGGGTGGGGCAAGGACGGGAGAGGTTTTAGACTCAGCTCTTGGCTTGAGGTCAGATGCAGTTCAACAGGAATCATTCCCATTGATCAGAACATTGGGAGGAGATCTTTCGCTTTGTTTTTGGTGTGGAGGATGGAAGTAGAGAGGAGTCTGAGGAGAAAGCTGGAGGAAGTAAGAGTGGAGAGGAAATGCCATCCCTGGCCACGGGCCGAAAGCCTTGCAAGGACCGAGGCAGCAGAAAGAACGTGGCCTTAGGGACCTGTATTTGAATCGGAACTGGTTATTAGCTACAGAGGTTACCAGCTTTCTCTGACTGGTTTTCTCATCTTGATGTAGGGATAATAGTACCTAATCTAGAAGATTGCTGTGTGACTAGGTTAGAACTCCTGTATTTTAACTGCCTAGCACAGCACCCGAAAATTGTAATGTGCTTTCATTAACTCACTTAGATCGAAGATTGAAAGACAATGCAGGTAGTGGAAAACAGAACGGCTTTTGGAAGTAGGTGTCCTGGTCTGCGAAGTTCACTAACTATGGAATTTGCGAATGAGGATACTGAACTGGAGAAGCCAACGAGCCAGCAGTCAGCGAACCTCGGTTCCAGTTTTGGCTCAGTTACTGGATGACCTTTAGAAAGCCTGTGGGCCTACTCTCATCTTTAAAATTAAAAGAACTCGATCGTTCTCCAGGATGCACCCCATACTGACAGTCTCTGGTTTCATCTATTTTATTTCTCTCTCCCAAAGCAGAAGAATACCCCCT
Organism: Pteropus vampyrus; assembly: GCF_000151845.1. Lineage (NCBI taxonomy): Eukaryota > Metazoa > Chordata > Mammalia > Chiroptera > Pteropodidae > Pteropus > Pteropus vampyrus. The sequence continues at coordinate 4,263,035 of NW_011888916.1, forward strand.
GCCAGTGAGGAGAATAATCTCCCTCCTGCAGGGAGGCACAATCCACCCTTTAAGATCGGTCTCTGCCCCTTCTTAAACAAGTGTGCAGGGTCCGTTCCTTCCAGCTAATTTAATCAGGAAGGTGGGAGGAAGCAGGATGACGGGAAGACTGGAGGCTAGAGTGTGGAGGAGGAGGATGAACAGGGAAGCTGGGCAGCAGAGGTCACTGCCCTGGGCCAGCCTTGGCCTGGCCCCGCCAGATGTCGCCTGGCCAACCACAGCTGAATATTGTTATTTCTCCCAGTGTTCTTGGTTCAGGGAGGCGCACACCGCAGGTGCCTAATAAATGCCCACTGGTAGATTGGCCCCAGGAATTCAACTGACTTTGGCAAACTATAGGGTTAGCTGAACTGATTATCGCTCATTCCACAAACATTCACAGCGAGGTCCACATCGTAAGCTTGGCATTCCCCGACGAAGAGGCGGTCCTGCCTTAGAGGGGTGCGGGTAGGGAAGCCAATCCCACTGTACAGACTAGCGAAGGCTGTGGTGAAAATTGCAAGTGAGAGCTCAGCGGGAGCTCGGGAATTCCCGCACAGAGGCTGGGAGGGGAGAAAGAAGATGGCTTGCTCGCTAACAGAGGGCTCTTCAGTTCCATGGGGAGAGCTTCATGTGTCAAGGCAAAGATGCTGAAACTGGACTATCTGGATTCGACTACCTGTGTGGCCTCACCCGCTCGGTTCCAGTTTCCTCCTCGGTTCAGGAGGAAAGAAGAAGAAGAATTACCTGTGGCTTACTGTGAGGATCTCTGTGAGTCAATATAGGCAAAGTGTCTGGCACACAGGAAGTGCATACGTGTGTGGTTTTAATCATTGCTGTTACTTGGTTTGGCTGAAAGTGTGGTGTTGGGAGGACGCTGAGAGAGAAGAGGGAGAGGGAAACGCGGACTTGCTGGTCCAGCTGAAGAATATGAAGGGCACAGGAGCCATTGCAAAGCACAGGGCCAGAGCTGCATTCTGGAGCGCCCCCTGGCTGCAGCATGGAATGCAGGCTGGAGTAAGTAGTAATGGAGGGTGAGATGTTCTGGAGGCAAAGGGGTGAAGGTAGCCGGGCAGACAGGGCAGAGAGCCAGCAAACAGAAAGAGGCTGCAGTCAGGAACCAGGGTACAATGTGGTGGTGACCTGCAGGGGATCTCCGGTGACCGGGGCCCAGAGAGTCACGAGGACGCAGCTGGTGGAAGGGAAACAGCAACTCCTGGCTCTTCCCTTCTTGCCTTACTGGAAAGAGCAACACTTGAAGCCAGTAGAACGGGTATGAATCCTGTCTAAGTCCCTGTGAGACACTCAGCAAGTGATGTCAGCACGCTGACCTATCTGTAAAATGGAGCCAATGGAACTACAGGTCAATCCAGCTAATGAACATGCAGTGCCCATCACTGGTCCATCTTTCGTCATTCGTGTCACTCATATCTATTGCGGACTTTTCTTGTTCTGGCACTGAGCCAGGCACTGAAAAAATAGTGGCAAAGAGGTAAACCTGTCCCTGCCCGCTGGGGCTCACAGCCTAGAGGCAAGACAGACCTGAACAGCACATCCGAGCCTCGATCTCCCAAACTCTAGGAAAGGTAACTTTCCTTATTTTCCTATAACTGAACTCAGTTTCCATTTTAAGGCCCCAATCTGCCAGGGGCTGGAAACTTAATCTGTCTTTTTGGGGTCCCCTTTCCCCCAAACCGCATAATTTCAGTGAAGAGTTCCGATGCTCTTGGAGGTAGTGGACAAAAACTCTTGTCACGTGTGTCACCATCTATCCGTGATTTGCAGAGTGATCTGCATGTATGTCTGCATGATGTTCTCTCTAGAGTGTTCTGTGTAGGGTTTATTGTTGCTCATCTCTGCTAAGTGGCAGGGTACTGCCATGGGAAGAGCCCAGGCTTGAAGTAAGACAGTCAGGGATCTCTGTTGGGTCCAAAGTGGGGGGTCCCCATGACAGGCCCTCTGCTGACCTGGCACCAGGCCCATCTTCCCTCAGCTGAGCCCGACGGACCCAAATTTCTGAATCGTAGGGAGTCTGGCACTGAATGGCCTGAGTTCATAGAGCGTAACTTCTTCCCACCCCCAATTCTGCCCATTTCACAGATGAGAAGACAGAGGCTTAGGGAAGAGAAAGACCCTATGAGAACCCCTTAGTGGACCTAGCGTTGTGCTTATGTGAGGCTATTTGGGCTAGAGAGAGACAAGAGGGAGAAGAGCTGAGGGACTGAGTTGAGAAGAAAGCAGAGCAGGGGAGGGGAGGAAGGAAGGGGCAAAGGTCACCACTTTACTGAGAGAAAATATTAGGCTGTGCTGGTCTTGGTGGCTGTGAGTGGGTGGGGGTGTGTGTGCGCGTGCGTGTGTGTGCGCGCGCGTGCGTGCATGTGCGTGCTTGCGTGCGTGCGTGTTCCCCTCTCTCCTCCTCTTCCCCCACAGGATAACCTGAAGGTGAGCTCCCCGAGGGAGGGCCATGCACATAACAGCAGGGCTTAGGCTGGGGGGCAGGAGACGTGGGCCCAGTCCTCACTCCACCACTAACTTTCCAGGTAATGTTCAGGGAGTCCCTCGGCTTTTCTGAAGAGTAGAGCTGAGAGCTGCCCAGTGACCCGGTAGGACTACTGAGGAAGAGCGAGAAGAGGGGAGAGTGGGCATGGCTGGTACCCACATGTGCCTGAGGCTGCAGTGAGCACCGACATACATGATCTCATTTAACCCTCCTTGAGGACCATACTGCTGTCCCATTTTGCAGGTGAAGAAACAGAGGCTCTGAGAACTGAGGACTTGAGGAAGGTTCCCCAGCTAGGAGGCGCAAGTGGCAGGATCCAAACTCAGGCCTGCCTGAGTCCAAAGCCTCTGATATGTCCACTCCCCATGCCGCCCTCCAGAGGGGATGTGCCTTGCCCACAGTATCATTCCATAAATGTAGGTTTATAATTAATTCAGTTATGAAGGATCTTAATTACGAAGTGAGCTTCAATGCAAGAGCAATCACTGGGCCAGGAGGAAGACCCAGGTCTAGTCCCGGCCAAGCTACGGACATTCAGCTTGACCTTCCCGGCATGTAGATGAGGAAGGCTCAGCTAACGGCTCTCTCAGGAAGCGGGCGAGGAAGTGGGGGAGGCACACA
>NW_011888916.1:4266223-4269130 GCF_000151845.1 Pteropus vampyrus
ATTTAACCCTCCTTGAGGACCATACTGCTGTCCCATTTTGCAGGTGAAGAAACAGAGGCTCTGAGAACTGAGGACTTGAGGAAGGTTCCCCAGCTAGGAGGCGCAAGTGGCAGGATCCAAACTCAGGCCTGCCTGAGTCCAAAGCCTCTGATATGTCCACTCCCCATGCCGCCCTCCAGAGGGGATGTGCCTTACCCACAGTATCATTCCATAAATGTAGGTTTATAATTAATTCAGTTATGAAGGATCTTAATTATGAAGTGAGCTTCAATGCAAGAGCAATCACTGGGCCAGGAGGAAGACCCAGGTCTAGTCCCGGCCAAGCTACGGACATTCAGCTTGACCTTCCCGGCATGTAGATGAGGAGGGCTCAGCTAACGGCTCTCTCAGGAAGCGGGCGAGGAAGTGGGGGAGGCACACAGCGTAGAAGTCACACACTAGGCTCTGGGTTCACCGCAAAGATTAGAGGAACCATACCTGACACCTGCAAAGTACTCATTTAGTGCTACCTCCCTTCCCTACTAATAACAGGTATTTAGTGCTTACTCTACCCCGGATCCTGTCCCAAATACTTTATGAATCTTAACTCATTCAATCTTGACAACAGTCCTATGAGGCAGGATCCCTATTACAGTTCCCTTTCAAGAAAAAAGAACGGAGTCACAGGGAGGTTATGGGACATCCCCAAGGTCATAATGTGCTAAGTGGAGGAGCCAAGATCCAACCCCAGGCGCTTTTGCTCCAGAGACCGTGCCGCACACACACCGCTATAGGGCGACACCAAGCCCCCTGTCGTAGCTGGCCAGCAAGGATAGTTTAGCCGCAGAGGCCAGAAAGGGGTTGGGGGCAGCAGAGTGGTGGCCGAGGCTCGGCTGTCCCACCGCAAGCAGAGCCTTGAGGAAATCAAAGCTCTGCCTCCCGTAATGACACCTGCTTCTGGAGCTCTGGGATGACGTCATCACTGTACTCCCACCAGCAGGTGTGTCAGCAGCTCTGTGGAGAGAAACTTGGTCCCAGCCAGATGGGGACGACCAGGCTTCACATGTCTGTTCCCGCTCAAGGTCACTGAGCCAGTTAACGAGGAAGAAGTTAACAGAACCAAAGGTATCTCAGCCACCCTCTCAGGCCTTGGGCCTTCCTGCCACCCCCACAGCAAGGTGGGCAGAGGAGGTGATCCAGTTGAGAGCTTGGCCCAGCTGAGCCCTGTAGGGCTGTGGTCCTGGCTGTCTTCAGGGGGCTGAGAGACCCCTGGAAGAGACTGTGCCTCAGTCTCTCTTTGGCAAAGTGGGGGAATGATACCTGACTTAAGCTGCCTCAAGAAAGGAGGAATCGTGTGTCTCAAGGGACAGTTAGAGATAGAGAAAGAGGAAGGCAGGATTGGGGAGATGGTTCCCAGGCCATATCTGTCATGAGTTAGCTGTGTGACTGTGGGTAGGCCACTTTACTTCTCTGAGCCTGTAAAATGCACATTGGTTGTGGAGTGGGAAGAGGTGCTGTTTTTCCAGGCTAGAAGCTTGGCCTTCTAGCATTTCCCATCCCTGAGTGCGGAAAAAAAGCATGTACAGGTTTGGGAGGCCTAGATTCAAAGCCCTCTTCTGCCATTTACCTGCTGTGTGACCTTGAGGCTCCTCTTTCTGAACTAGGATTTAGCATCCCAGAGCCGACACAGCATGTGTCCCCACAACAGCCCCATGAAATGAACAAGATAATCTCTGTTTTTCAGATGTAGGAAATGACACTGGAAGACCCAACCCTAAGCCTGAAATAGCTCACGGTTTAAGTGGGAAGAAAAAAAATATAACTCAAATGTAAAACAAATCATGGTAATGAAGATGACCATCAGGTAACCAACAATACAGGCACAAGCAGAGGACTGGAGAGAATGGGCCACAGAGGGCACCTGAAATGAGCCTTAGGAGATGAGAGGTGTTTGCCAAGTGGCAAGGAGCCACAGGCAGAGGAGCAGCAGGTGCAAAGGCCCAGTGGTGGAGAGAAGGTTGTCCATTCAGGGATTAAGTTGTGTGGGGCTGGGATACAATTAGGCTGAGGCCAGAGAACCCGATCAAGAGCCAGATCATGGAAGGTTATGAATGTCACGCCAAGGAGTTTGGAGTTTATCTCGAGGAGGTAGTGGGAAGGCATTAAAAGGCTCTGCCAAGGAGTAAACATTGATTGAAAGCCTCCAAGACAGCACTATCAACCCGGCACCATCCAGATTCCTTTTTGGAAAAGCAGGGCCAACAGAGAGAGCCCCTGAGCTCTATTCATAAAGTCCTCCATGCCTCAGGGCGCCTCTATAAAAGGGGACGATGGCCCTGCCCTCTGTCTGCGGACCACCACCGAGGAGGTGGGCAAGGGAATTTGAGCTCCCAGAGGGGAACATATTGATGGTAAGGCTACTGCCTTTCTACAAACAAGGACAAAATAGTTGCCTCTGATCAGCTGGGGGAACAGGTCTGCTGCCAAGTTTAGTAACTGACAGATGGCTGCAAGTAAAGGGGTTGGTAAAACCAGGAGGGACCTGGGAAAGGTTACTGCAAGGACAGTGCTGGGATGGAAAGAGGCTGGAAGTGAGAATGGCAAGGAGTAAGCTAAGGTGACTGGAGTGCGGAGTTGGGACAGCCTGGCTGTGCCTCTTCTGAGCTGCTTGGCTCTGGGCAATCACTTTCTCTCCCTGGAAATGTCTCCATGCCTGAAACGCAGCGGGAGGCAGTCGTGCCTGTCACAGCACTGGAAAAATATGAACGGGAAAATAAACCTCATATTTATCTGCATAGTGCCTTATAGTTTGCAAAGCAGATTACCTGCTTCATCTTCTCAGATTCCCATGAGGAAGGAGGGGACATCTGTTGAGTGCCTGCTGTGTGCCAAGAACAGGACTGGGTGTTTGTTTACATTCATCTCATG
>NW_011888916.1:4269180-4275327 GCF_000151845.1 Pteropus vampyrus
CTTCATCACAGCCTTCAGACGGGTATTGTTATCCTAATTTATTTCACACTTGAGGAAACTGAAGTCACACTGCTAGGAAGCAGCAGAGCCAATATCTGACCCCAAGACTGTCTGATGACAAATCACCAGATACTTCCACGCAGCATGCTACCTCCCTCAAGTTGTATAACCTCTAGGGTTTTTTTTTTCCCCATTACCTAACGTCACCAAACTTCAGTTTTCTCATATGTAAAAATACAGTTAATATTAGTTCCCATGACATAGAATTAAAATAAATCAAATTAGTAAAAATAAATAAATAAAATACGTAAAGTGCTTAAAATATATGGCACTATATTTTATATATAATACACCCACAAGATAGGTAAACATGAAAAAGTATTGGCAAGAATATGAGACAGCAGGAACTCTTAAACATTGCCCGTGGCAGTGAAAAAAGATCTGGAAAAGTGGAGAAGCACATATCTTATGACCCAGCAATTATAGTCCATGGTTATATACCCTAGACAAGTATTTGCATATGTGCACGAAGTGACATGTGTAAGAACATTTGTATCAGCATTGTTTGTGAGAAAAAACACTGTAAACAACTTAACTGTCTATCTTCAGGAAAACTGATAGGTAAGGTGAGGTACAGACAGACATGGAGTAGAATACATAATGAAAACTACAGCTATATTCACCAACATGGATATTGGGTGAAAACCAGCATTAATGCATACAGAATGATACCATTTTTTAAAGTTCAAAACCAAGTAAAACAAACAAAAAAATACATTGTTTAGGAATGCCTACATGTATAGCGATCTGTTAAGCAAGACAAATACAAAATTCAAGCTGATGGTTATTTGTGTGAGAGCGAAGGTAGAAATGAGAACAAAGGATTTAAAAGGAATAGACAGTATTCTGCTTCTTAAATTGGGCATTCATTAAATTATTATTAATATATTATTTACTGAATATTTATATTGCTAATCGATACATATAGACATGCATATATTCGTTATATACTGCTGACTAAATATATTTTATATAGATTAAATATTTAATAATAAATAAAATGCAGTTATAAAGAGATATATTTGAGAGGAGAAATTATGTCTCACTTACCTCTAGTTATCTGATATCAAGCATGCTTCCCTGGTCATGGAAGGTATTTCAGAAGTGGTTTGTTAAGTGAATAATTGAATAAATGAGTGAACGGATAATTGCTAGTCCTTACTTCCTCAGTTCACTGTCTGCCCTTCTACTAACATGCACATTGGCCTGGGGCCAGATTTGGTATTTTGGTAAACCACTGGAAACAAGTAAAACAAAGCTGGAGACTATGTATGTCCCTGTCTGGCTCATCCTGAACATAGCACTTTTGAGAGAACATCACATAGCCCTACCTATCATTTGTGCAACCATCCACTCATTCATCCATTCATATATGTAGTCAATATTTGTTGAAGATAAATCCTAGTGGAGATCAAGTGTAATCTCTTTAGAAGCAAAGTGAATTCCCATCCAAGATAATGATTCTGTATGTTATCACAGGGTCCCAAGGATCATCACGGTGCCCCAGTTGGATGTGGGGGATGAGCACAGGAAGCCCATGAGATCCTGCAACTCACCTTGGCACACAAATGAAGAGGGTGTTTCCCCTGGGTGAACTCGTCCAGTGATGAATACCACCTTCTGCTCTGCCCCTTCCCGAAGATTATCTGTAAGATAAAATGAAAGGTTTCTAAGGACGGCAGGGAAAGCTGAGACTAGCATAAGTTAAATGGTGTATGGGAGAGAGGGAAGGAAGCAGAAAATGGGCGGGTGCTTTATATTTATTTCTTAAGCCATTGGGTTAGAACCATTAAGGCCCAGCCATTGCTGATTAATTTAATCATGTCCCTGGCTACCCCATGTTAAGAGACTACAACTTGTTCCTTGGTACAACTGATCATATTAACATTAAAGTCATCTAAAGAGGTCATAGGAGTGAAATTAAATCCCAGATCCACTGACCGTGACCTTAGTCAAGTTGTGTAACCATTCTGAGTTTTAATTTGCTGATCTGTAAATGTGGATAATAACACCTACTTCATAGAGTTGTTGTAATGATTAAACAAGCTTATGTATTGCCTAGTATACAGTAAATATTCAGTAAATGATGGAGTAAAGAAGGTAGTATTTATATTAGTAAGAGCAGCAGCTGCCATTTAATTAGCTCCTTTTGTGTCAGGTACATTATACACATATAATCCTTACAGAAACATGCACATTAATACTTTTTTTAATAGAGGCAGAGACTGAATCTCAGAGAGGTTATATAACTTGTTCCTGATCACACAGATAATAGGTTGGGGAGAATGAAAAAATGACCAGGGAGCTGTGAGCTGCACAGTTTTCAGGGCTTACACAAGACTGGGAATCATTCGAATTTCCATGATTTTGAATTCTCTCATTGATCATTCAGGGTACTCAGTCGAGAGCCCAACTAACAAAGTTTAACAATAAATCTCAAATGGATCAAAATGAACAAAAGAAACTTAAGTGCCTGCTGTATGAAGCCCAACTCTCTTTAATGGAAGACGACAAAATTCAGACGTCCAACAACGCATAATTCACAAAATCCAGCATCCAGTAAAAATCATTAGACATGTAAAGAAGTAGGAAAATATGGCTCAAAATCAGAGCCCAAGCTCTTGCTGCCTCTACAGAAGGTTCACTTTTATAATAAAATTTAGCTACTGTGCAAAGATATTATTAGACAAAGGCATGAGTGACATTCACAGAAAGAAGAGGCAGGAGGAGGGTACTTAGCCCTGGGCAGAGGGAAGGACTGATTGACCCAGAATGGAACAATGACTTGAAGTGAATTCAGAAATGAACATTGAGGGAAGTTGAATTAAAGTAATCCATCTCTGTTAGAGGATGATCTGGGGGTTGGGTGGGGGGACAGTTAGCAATAATGAATAGGATCGCAGCTTCTGAAATGCTAGAAACAGGTTATTCTGAATGTGGTTCATGATCCTAATTTTTGATACACCAATGTCACAGACTAAACAAAGAATACTCTATTAAGCCTGGTACGAAAGCCTTGTGACTTGCTTGGTCTATTTGGGTAACCAGTAAAAGTTGAGGTCACTGCTTCCCTAATAATAGGTCTCTGAAAGGCAGCAAGATGTATGTATAATGGAGTCAAAACATGTTTTAGAGAACTCACTGCTTGCTCAGCTCTATTTTAGGCACCCTGAGGAACAAAGGGAGAGAGAAGACGCACCTTCTCAAAAGATTGTGATTTAGAAGAGGACTTAGACACCTGAACATTTCCTAGACTGAATATAAGCTCCTTAAGGGAGGAACTGTGACTTTCACAGTGTATTTTTAATGTCTTTCCCAGGACCCTGCATGGAGTAGGTGCTCAAGAACTGGCTGTTGAATTAATAAGTAAAAAATACTTTATAGGTCACGGTTTATAAAGAAATTTAGACTCCTGTTGTCTTATTTACTCTCCATCATGCCTCTGTGAGGTAGACAGTGTTTACCCCATTTTACCGGTGACGGGACTGAGGCGCACAGACAGTGTCAGGCCGCTAGCAGTGGTACAGTCAAGTCCCAGCTCCCAGCCCAGTTCCTCTTTCACTATCCTGTCTGTCTCCTCTGGGATCCGCCAACAACAACATAAGATTCTACATCCACTGCATTTCCATCTATAACATATGCAAAAGAGTTTGGTTTCCTCCCTTATTGCTGGTGAAAGTTGAACTACTGTCTAAGTATTTATATTGCATTTTCATTAAAAAAAAAAATGCCAGCAAACCCTTTTAAAAAATACCGTCTAACATTGACCCCATCTATCTCGGCAGTCCAGAAATGATAAATGGGATTACTGGGGCCCTCAGTGGAGGCTACCTTTATGGATGTCTCCTCTAACCCAGTATCAACTCAATTGCCTTCAACATTTCTGCTGACCACAGGAAAATGCAAAATGGGCATTCTATTTGCACACTAATTTTACTGAGCCCCTGCATCTTCATAAAATGATAATGTGGGGCTAATAAAAATCGAGCATCTTGGGTGCTAATATAAGCAAATGTTGATGCAGGCAGGTAACAAACTGCTTTGTCATTTAAGAGGCTGTAAAAGAGCATTATAATCATCTTTAGGCAAAATGGATGGGTTGCCTTTGCTTAGCTTTTAGATTTCATTTGCAAAATCAATTTAAGGTAATGGAGCAGCTCCAAGGTGGTGTGACATGGGACCCCCCCCTTCCTGTCACCAAATCCCCAGATTTGTGCAAAGCCAATTAAACATATTCTTGGTGGAGGATGCAGGGAGGATGAAAGAAGTATACTTGAACAAAGTCAGGACGGAACAGAAGCTGAACGATCAAGACCAAGAACAACCCATAAGGGATGATAAACCTGGAAGTTCATGGAGGATGTTGCTCAAGGGCACATTCAAGTGGAATAAGAACAGCTATACCAGGCTCCCCAGTTAACAGAAGGTGTTTGAAGTCAAATGTGCTTGTGTAGTGTCCTAACACACACACACACACACACACCTTTGTCATTATATCCCTCTGTCATCCACTATGTCCTTATTCATAAAATATTTATTGAACACCTATTCAGTGGCCAGGCACTAGCTATTATTATCTTTTTTTTTTTTTCCACAGAAAACGAAGGGTAAGAGACATTAAGTGACTTGCCCTAGTTCTCCCAGCTAACGACCTGCAGGGCCTGAGTCCCCACGCATGCACTCTGACTCTGTGGTTTTAACCTCTATGTCGGGGGAGACATCTGTAACCTCTAAGGAGGACAATAATATTATCCAGTTACGGTAGCAATTAAATAATGTTTATTCAGTATTTATTCTGTGCCAAGCACTTTATATATATGATCTTATTTAATTTTCACAGCAACCCAGTGAAACATCTGCTATCCTTACCCCTATTTCATAGATTAGAAAATTGAGATACAGAAAGGTTAAATGGTTTGTGTAAACCTGCCTAAGCAGCAACTGTGGAAGCCAAGATTAAACCTAGGCCTTCATGAATCTCAAATTTATGCTTTTAACCACTGTGTCATATCATCTCTTGAAGATTAAATAGGGTCCTTATGGTGCTTTAAAAAATACATCCACAAATTCTTTGTTCCTCTCCTCCCTTTAAGAGGTGGAGCTGAACTCCTCTCTCCTTCAGTGTGGGCTGCACATAGAGACTTGCTCTAACAAAAAATATACTCTAGAAGTGGTAGGTTATCACCCTAGAGATTAGGCTATAAAAAGACTATGGCTTCTGTGGTGGTTATACTCTCTCGAAGCACTCACTCTGGGAGAATCCAGCTGCCATGACATGAAGACACTCAGGTAGCCTATGGAGAGGCCTACCTGGTGAAGAACTGAAGAATCTAGGCAACAACCAACAGTTACTGAGGCCAGCCCAAACCACATAAGTGAGCTTGGATGACTGCAGCCCTGGGTGACAGCTTACAGCAACTTCATGAGAAGTCTCTGAGCCAGAAACACCCAGGTAAACTGCTTCCGCATTCCTGACCCATGGAAACTGAAAATGTCAGTCAAGAAAATGTCCTCATATTGGTTTCTAAACCAGACCAGTTGTGTAGTCTTTTCTGCAAAACTCCAGGGCCCAAATGGGTCCACATGACCACTAAGCTGGAGAAAAGAAATCCTGGTAGCAATAACAGCATGACTACCTGGTATTTGTCTGAGGGCCTACTTAGGACGTGAGGAGCCCTGTCACTGGTCTCTCTGTGCTGGCACCACCCTTGCCAGTCCATTCTCCACCTGGCCATCACAATGGAATTTCTAAAATGCAAATGGTAGCATCTCATTCCCTCTGCCTACAACCCTTCAGCAGGTTTCTGCTGTCCCTGGGCAAGTCCAGCCTTCCTCCTCTAGCATCCCTAGTCTCTGGTATCTGCTGGCTGCTCACGTCCCCAGCCCCTTCCACAGAGCCCAGCCTCAGCTAACTCTTGGCAGCTCTATAAGCAGGCCATGTTCTCCCATACCTCCACCCTTGGGTGCGTGATTTTATCTCTACCTAGAATGCAGTCCCCATCTCATCTGTCTGGCTTACTCTTACTCAGCCTTCCAGACTCCGCTCAGATGCCTCTTCTGAGAAGGGAGAGATGAAACTAACACTCA
>NW_011888916.1:4275377-4277224 GCF_000151845.1 Pteropus vampyrus
GCTTCCGCATTCCTGACCCATGGAAACTGAAAATGTCAGTCAAGAAAATGTCCTCATATTGGTTTCTAAACCAGACCAGTTGTGTAGTCTTTTCTGCAAAACTCCAGGGCCCAAATGGGTCCACATGACCACTAAGCTGGAGAAAAGAAATCCTGGTAGCAATAACAGCATGACTACCTGGTATTTGTCTGAGGGCCTACTTAGGACGTGAGGAGCCCTGTCACTGGTCTCTCTGTGCTGGCACCACCCTTGCCAGTCCATTCTCCACCTGGCCATCACAATGGAATTTCTAAAATGCAAATGGTAGCATCTCATTCCCTCTGCCTATAACCCTTCAGCAGGTTTCTGCTGTCCCTGGGCAAGTCCAGCCTCCCTCCTCTAGCATCCCTAGTCTCTGGTATCTGCTGGCTGCTCACGTCCCCAGCCCCTTCCACAGAGCCCAGCCTCAGCTAACTCTTGGCAGCTCTATAAGCAGGCCATGTTCTCCCACACCTCCGCCCTTGGGTGCGTGATTTTATCTCTACCTAGAATGCAGTCCCCATCTCATCTGTCTGGCTTACTCTTACTCAGCCTTCCAGACTCCGCTCAGATGCCTCTTCTGAGAAGGGAGAGATGAAACTAACACTCACCCAGTACTCGTCCTTGGCCAACCCTGGTGTTAATGTTGTATCTGATTTCATCAGCACAATAATTCTCTACTTTCCCTTACGAAATTTGTTGTGTTGAAGGTAACCTAAGCACATCACTCTATGGTTGATAGTGACGATACATAGGGATCAGGAGCTGTGAATTATGGTAAGAACGTGCTCAAGGTGCAACATTTCTTGTAGATAATTTTATGAGAAAACGTAGATTTAGGAGACATCGACAGAGCTTTCTTGGGAGCAGTGGAGAACCAGTGGATGTGTTTGAGTAAAGATGAGACTTGAAAGGAAAGACATCCAGGGCTGCCTCAACTAAGCTGACCGAGGGTGAATCCAACAGGAAGGGAGAGCCAGAACAGGGATACTCAGCAAGACACTGGTCCCTATGTTTCTTCTGTTTCCTAAGGGGGCCAAATAGAAAGCCTGCTGGCTTCCCAGGTAGACGGACTGGGACTCATATCCAGGCCCCAAAGAATATTGGCTGTGAGTCCTTGGGAAAATTACATACACATTTTGAGCCTCAGTTCCCTGCAAAATGAGAATAATAACCCCCGGCTCACAAGATAAACCTGAAGTGAGAGACTTTATGTTCCTGATCCATTTATTGAGCAACAAGCCACAGGAATAGGGTTTTCCAGCATTACTGGCATCTGGAGCTGGGTAATTGTGTGTGCAGGGTGCTGTTCTGTGCATTGAGGAAGGTTAGCAGTATCTCTAGCCTCTACCCGCTAGGTGCCAGGAGCACCCCTCCTCCCAGTTATGATTAGCAAAAATAGTTTCAGACATGACTAAATGTCCCACATCTCCTCAGAGGCAAAGTAGCCCCTGGTTGGGGATCAGTCTCCTGTAAATAACATTCTACTTTATTCAGACTGGCCTTGTGATTACCTTCCCAAGAAAACCATCAATTTCTTAGGTTATTTATTTCTCGCCCTCCTCTAAACTCATTGAGCTCACCTGGTCACATGTCATTTGCTACCTTGCTCAGGGAGGACCAAAAGCTGCACCTCTGTTGTGCCCAATGTCCAGTACCTGCTCTTCTTGAGAAAACAATCATATTGGCAAAGTTTGTTTTCTGTTTCCCACTCCCTAGCCTCACCGCCCTCTGATCTCCTTCTCTCACCTAGGGTCAGATCTGCCATGGCATAAAGTCTTATATCTAAGTGGCAGACTCTTTCATGCTCCAGGGTTAAGGATCAAATA
>NW_011888916.1:4277274-4291432 GCF_000151845.1 Pteropus vampyrus
CCCCGGCTCACAAGATAAACCTGAAGTGAGAGACTTTATGTTCCTGATCCATTTATTGAGCAACAAGCCACAGGAATAGGGTTTTCCAGCATTACTGGCATCTGGAGCTGGGTAATTGTGTGTGCAGGGTGCTGTTCTGTGCATTGAGGAAGGTTAGCAGTATCTCTAGCCTCTACCCGCTAGGTGCCAGGAGCACCCCTCCTCCCAGTTATGATTAGCAAAAATAGTTTCAGACATGACTAAATGTCCCACATCTCCTCAGAGGCAAAGTAGCCCCTGGTTGGGGATCAGTCTCCTGTAAATAACATTCTGCTTTATTCAGACTGGCCTTGTGATTACCTTCCCAAGAAAACCATCAATTTCTTAGGTTATTTATTTCTCACCCTCCTCTAAACTCATTGAGCTCACCTGGTCACATGTCATTTGCTACCTTGCTCAGGGAGGACCAAAAGCTGCACCTCTGTTGTGCCCAATGTCCAGTACCTGCTCTTCTTGAGAAAACAATCATATTGGCAAAGTTTGTTTTCTGTTTCCCACTCCCTAGCCTCACCGCCCTCTGATCTCCTTCTCTCACCTAGGGTCAGATCTGCCATGGCATAAAGTCTTATATCTAAGTGGCAGACTCTTTCATGCTCCAGGGTTAAGGATCAAATACTCTACCCCGGATGAAATGGGAGAACAGGCATGACCATTGAAAGTCGTACGCTCATGACAGAGAAATAAAGCACTCATTCTGGAATTCAGGACTTTGGGAAAAGGGGCCACTCTGGTACCCCTCCCATGTCTACCATATATTAATACCACTCTCTGGCTTTAGAAAGCAGCAAGGAGGCCTCCGACTTACAGGGGACCTATAGAGGCCATCAGAACTGCAAAGCCTGTGGGGTCACTGAGTAGAACACCATCACTGTAGAGGTGAAGGGAGAGGCCCAGAAAGGACAAGTGACTTCTCCCAGGACACACAGCTGGAGGGTATTCAGCCAGGTCGGGAATGTAGAACGTAGAGCTCCAAAGTCCAAACAACCTCCTCTCAGGACACCGGCTGGCTCAGGCAATGTCCGTGCTGGCTGACACCTGGGAAGTGCCCACTGGGTGCCTGCCAAGGAAATGAAGGAAAGCCAAAAGCCAAACTGGCACTAGCCCTCTGTCCATGGGCCTGATGGACAGAGGGCTAGTGCCAGTTGCCATCATCACTGTCACCTTGTCACAGAAAAGCTGAGCCTCTCCCCGCCTCCTCAGACAGGCTGCCTCTGCTGGTCTCAGCAGTTTATTAAGCCTCCTTTCCACAGGGCGGGCACTTAGGCCTGTGAACAGGTAGCAGGCAGTCTTTTGGCTGTAGGCTAATGGCAGGAGGGCTCTCCCTGCCAAGATCTAAGTTGATCCCAGCACTCTCCAAACACCTCCGGAAAGTCGGAACCAGAACCGCCTGCTCAGAGTAGGGGCTGAGGTTGGGTCTCCTGGGAAACAGACTGGGAGACTCCGAGGTCAGCTCAGAAACTTTACTGGGAATTGCTCTTGTGAGAGGTCCAAGTTAAGCAGGATTGAGACAGTCTCAACAGTAACTTTAATCAATTCTGTGGGAAAACCCTAGGCCAGAGGGGCCCTTCCTAGTTGTCTCAGGAGGCAATGGGACTGATTCTATGCCCTGAATTGTCTTGATACTGATTATGGGCTGCCTCCAGGGCAGGGGCAATAACCTTGGGCAAGGCCCTTTGCTTGGGCTGAGTACAATTTCCAGGGAAGAACTCAGCTGTGAGCTGCCAGCGACCAACACTCCTGGGAGCTGGGGGAATTGGTCCCGAAGGGGGATCGAGGCAGCACACACAGTGTCTGCTATGCCAGCCTGTGCGGAGGCAGCTGAAAAGAGCAGAGCATATCTGAGGCCTAAAAGACAAGAAGCCAGGGATGTAGGACTTTCTTTTTCAATTCAATTCGATACATATTTTCTAACACTGACCATATGCCAAACTTTGGGCTGGTCCCTGAGGACGTGGAGAGGAATGAGACACTGTCTCTGCCATCCAGGAGTTTGAAGACTTGGGAGAAGAAAGATCTAGCCTGGCTTTGTGTTTATAAACTTGGATTCTAGAGTCAGACAGAAGGAGGGTTAAATCCAAGTCCTGACATGCATGACCTTGAGCTCTGAGACTGTTCATGTCCTCATCTGCAACATGAGGATAACGATATCAACCTCACTGGGATCTTGTAAGAATTAAATGAGATAATGCATCAGGTCAATGTGTTCAAATGGCATGTATTCAAAAATGGCAACTTACAGGTCACTTGGTCTAACTGCCTCTTCCTACAGATGCAGAAACTAGACTCTAAACAACACCAGAGCCATAACTGCACGTCTCTTTTTCCTTGTATTCCCAGTGCCTCCCACACAGAAGGTGCTCCATAAATACTCGTGGAGCAGTTGTGAAGTATTTGCTACCCTTTAGTTGAACGTACTTGGGCTAGAACAGAGTGCCCAGGCTTTCCCTAACTTGTGCTGTGCCTTTTGAACGCCTCTCTCCCAGCCTCCAGAAATTCCTCACCAGGTTCAGTTTCAGGCTTAGCAAATGCAAATTGAATTACGCCATGCCCTTTTACAGCAAGGACAACAAAAACAGTTTCCCCAGGAAAAGAGGGCAAGAAGAGGTGAAAGCTGGGATGAAAGTCGAAGACAATACATTCTAATCAAACCTGATAAATATGTAAATTAAAGCAGCTAAACAGTTGGCTTTGACAAATGACTTCTCCGTAATGGATTTTTCCACAGTGAAAGGGGAGAGTTCAGCCTGCCTGCGAGTCACAGAGAGAGCCCTCTCCTGCTTTCCTGGCAATGAAGGCTGATGGGGCAGGCACTGGGATGCTCGGAGGCAGACAGAGGGCTAATCTTTCTTTTAATAGATGCTATTTACTGAGCATCTGCTAGCTGCTAGGTGCAGTCTCCATCAACCCCGAAAGAGGAGGGAGTCCCTGTCTCAGTATTAGGGAGCTGAGGTATAGGTGAGTAAGGGCCAGACTCCAGAGCCTGGTGTTGCTGAGGGGTCAAAGCAACCAGCTGTTGAGGAACATAAATTCAATCCCTCCAGTGGTTTTATTGCCCTCCAGGGACCTCACCATCTCAAAAGTTAGTGCCTTTTAGTTTTTGTTTGTTGGTTTGTTTGTTTTTAAGGTCCTGCCTTATAGTTTTTTCTCCCCTCACAAGACCTGGCATAGTGGTGGTGCTCACAAAAGATCTGTGCCTTCACTTGTTGTGTAGCTCCAGAGGGACCCTTTCCTGTGCCTGCTCCCATTTCTGTTTCCCCATCTGTAAAATAAGCTGTTGGAGTCACCCCAGCTGAAGGCCCAGACAGCATGGAGCAGAATGGAGCCGTTAGACTGCAGATTCCCTGCAAAATACAAGATATTCATAATTGTAAGCACTAAATTTGGGGTTGGGGGAGGTTACTACTTAGCAATAGGTAACCAGAATGGTTGCTATAAAATTGATGATTCTAGTGCCTGGGTTATCATAGAACAGACAGGCGAGTGGTGTTTAAAAAGGAATGGGTTTTGAGTAGTTACTATGTGCCAAGCACTTTTTACACATTAAGATCTAGATCTCGCCAGGCCTGGGGAGAAGTGTGTACTGTTTCCTTAGTGTTACAGATTAGAAATCTGAGGTTAAATGCATGGCCCAGGGCCAATGTAATTTAGCTAGCAAAAGTGACAGCAAGAATTTGAACCCAGTCTTTCTATCTCCTGAGACCAGTCTTTCTTCTGATGCCTCCAAGGGACACAGTTTACTCACTCTCCAGCTATACCAGATAAAAGGTGCCGTTCTGTGTGTACATGCGTGTGAGCACAAGCACGCGTCCTCCTCTGACTCGACCTCCTACAGATTCTGGAGGTTATGTACAAAGTTATGGGAGTTGACGTGCAAACAGAAATGCATGATGAATGATTTGCGGCGTTGGGAAGACACTGTTAACACAATTTTCCCAAACAGAGAGCCAATATTTATGAAGCACTTCAGGAAAAGTTTCCTGGTAGGGCTGGGAGTAATAGGATCCAGGCCCTGAGCCCAAGATCAGCCTTGCCCGATGCTGGAGGAATTTAGATTTGAAGAGTGTTCTTTCTTTCCTATTGAGATCTTCATTGACTTGTATAAAAATACCACTTTCAATCTCAAATCCCCACTGGCATCTTTATATAAGCACCGAAAATGCTACTGGGCTTTGGAGATTTCATTTAATGAAGGAAAAGTATTTCTATTAAAGAGTGTAATTTTTTTCTCTCTCTTTCTCTCTCTCAACACAACATCTTCGGAGAAACCAGGGAAGCTGGATTATTCTGGGGTGGGAGGAAATGAACCAACCCAACCCACGCTTCACCAAACTATGGAATGGCGACAGCCAAGGAAGGCAGGGAAGGGTCAGTAATGAGAAGCAATAAGAGTAATTATTATAAACTCCCGTATACCCATGACTTGACAGTTCAGAGGCACTTTGGTGCTCAGTAGGGAGATAGTTCTGTTGCCACTGTCTAAGCTGACCCCGCCCCCTCCCCGGGTCACGTGTTGTCTGAACTGTTACAGCGGCCCCTGCCTCTCTGTTGCGTTATCCACTCTCAGGCACCAAGATCCCTTTCCTGCTTCCAGTCTGACAGCGTCTTCCCTGTGCACTAGAAGCAATTCCAGGCTACTTCCCCTGGCCTGCTTGCTCCCTGCTCACTCCCCACCCTCATCTCTTACTCCCCCTCACCTGCTCAGACTGACTCCTCACACCTGGTTCCTTCTAGTTTCTCTGCCCTCTGGAGGCTCCCCTCGGGTCCTGTGAGGCTGGCTCCTTACCCCTCGGGTCTCTTCCCACAGCTCCATGGCAACAGGAACTTTGTCTTATTAACTGCTGTGAACCCAGGTCTAGCACAGCACCTGGCAGATACACATGCTAACTGCATATTTATCAAGTCGATGAATACAGCTAGCAGGTATTGAGTGATGTGTGCTGGGGAGGGCCAAAGGAATGAGACTAAAGAAGTGGTTGAGGTTGGCAAATTGTGCAAGGTCCTATCACCCGTAAGCTGTGAGAAAAGAGTGGCCTCCAGTCCAATGAATATTAAAGTCTGTGAACCCTCTGCCTCCCTGCTGAGGCTCCATTCCCTCACAGAGAAAATCTGAAGCAACCAGCTGCCCAGAAACATAAATTCAATCCCTCTAGTGATTAGATTGCCCTCTGGGGGGTCTCACCCTTAGCAAGCCCTTAGTTGTAACTGCCTGATTCCCAGTTCTGGCTCTGCCACTTCCTTCTAGCTGTGTAGTCTTGGGAAAGCCACTGGATCTCTGGGTATATCTGCCTCCTTCCTCATCCATAAAATGGGAATAATAATAATAATAATATTCATATTATTGGATAGTTGTGAGAACTGAATGAGTTAAAATAAAGCTCTCATAACAGTGCTCATCACATGGCAAACCCCCCATTAACATTTGCTGTTCTTAGTCATTCAGCAGATATTCCTAGAGCTCCTGGCCATCCTCCTCTCCTGGGAAACCTCACCCCTCACTCCCCTCTCAGGCAGAGTCAGACCCTCAGCTCTGCTCTCCTCTCTCCCAGCCTCTTCTGCTATGACAGCAATTGCCCAGCAGTATAATAGTAATTTGTTTTTCTTTCCATTTTCACCTTTCTCCTCTGGTGACTCTGAGCATTTGGGGGGCAGAAGCCCTGTCTTGTTCATCTCTTTGGCATTTATTTCCTTCGTTTGAGACAGAGAAGGGCATTTTGATGTGGTTGTTTTGACGCAAGAGTGTTGAAATGGCTGTGTCTAAATGTAAAATTGCTTTTGAAAATTACCAGGTACTCTGTGAAACAGACACCTCCCCCCCCCACCATCCATACCCATGTATATCTGACCTTCACAGTCCTTCAGTCCTACCAATCCCTTACTGCCTCCCTCATCACCAGCCTTGACCTGGAGCCCACTCCTGAGCCCGACCTCTCCCATCGCTCCCCTCCCTGAGCCCCTTTGCCAGAAGTGGAAGTCAGGGATGGAGGAAGTCCTGGGACGAGGGGAAGTAGCCTGAAATGTCTCCTTGGCACATCGTTTGGTATTGTTTTTAAAAAGCTGAAGGTGGAATGGTTTGTTTTCTCAGCTATGTCAAATGTCCCCATATCAAAACAGTTGTGTAGGAGCAGCTGCATCAATGGAGCCAAAACAAAAAGATGGCATCAAGAAGATACGAACTCTGCAAGGAAACCACCTGGCAGGTAGCGGTCCTTGAGAACGGATTTAAAAACATAGACCATTCTAAGTGGATTAACAAGCAGTCCACTGCACTTAATGCCAAGTCTCCCTGTAGTAATTCCTGTTTGTTCCAGTGAGGATGTTTCCACCACCATAAAGATCAGAGAAGTTAAGGGCACTGCCTTAACTCCTTCACACAGGAGTTCACAGAACAGAGACGGTCAGGGCTGACTGGTCTAATTAATCTCTTCCATTTTATAGCCAAAGTGTCAAGAGAGAAAGTGACTTGACCAAGGTGTCACAGTGATTGGATTTTCACCTGTTAGATCAGAAAAATGTGATCGGTTCTTGGGTAACTTCTCTACCCTGGGCACTAAATTCTGTACCAAAGCATCATCGCTGGGCTTATGGCAGGCAGATAAAAGAATGGAACATAGCCCACAGCAGGGGCTAACGCTCTAAGCATGCTACTTGAAAACCGGACTCATCAGGTTCCTGGTGAAAGAAGCTTTAGTGTCCAACTGGGCAGGTGTCAATATCCCATTAGCCAGACAGTCCACTGGAGGAGCAAGGCCTCTTGGTAGGCTTTGGTCTGCATAAGGGAAGGTGAGCTTCTGCGGTGTGGGGGCACAAACCAAGACCTACTTGCATCTATTTCCATAATCGATATTTCTGTAGCTGGTTAAAGGAAGGAATAAACCCCTGTTAACCTGAGTTAGGAAATTATATACCCCTACTGTTTTCGTGGCTTCATGACTTGGGTTGAATAAAAAACTCACTTACAAGAACTTATTTCCTGAGGGTGTATTTACAGAGCAATGTTATATGCTCCTAAAATAAGGCTTCTAAGATAAACCTGGACTCATTATACAAATTCAGCCTTGGACTATACCTAGAGCACGGGGGACTGGAGTCAGGCAGACCTGGGTTTGAAGCTGCGTGATCGAGGTTGATCGTCGAACCACGGTTTCATCAGATGAAGTGAGGGGGAGGTCTGTGAGTCACAGGTTCCTCACGAAGGTAGCCTCTGGGATTACTGATTTCAAAGGCTTCAGTCCCACCTTCTCAGCCAGGAAGGGCAGACCTGTCTCATCTAGGAAGGCCCCGGGGCCTGAGTGTGCTGACATGCACACGTGTGCACATGCACACACACACGCACGTGTGGGCTGAGGACTGGAGAGGTGACCTAGCACAATGGTTCTAAGCAGGGATGCGGGCACGAGAGCAGCGGCTCCACCGCCCTCTGGGCCTGCGATTTTGGGCAAATTACTTCACATCTCTGTGCCTCGGTCTTCCCATCTGCAAAACGGGGATCATAGTGGAACATCTCATAGTCATGCTCTGGAGAGTTAATGAGTTGGTATTTGTAAAGCACTTAGAACAGTATCGGGCATCTAGCAAATCTTGTATAAAAATACGTTTGTTAAATAAAATAAGTACTGACTACTAAAAACCATTCCGATGTTCCCTGTCTGCAGAAGGCGATGCTCATCTTGGGACCCTCCGCTGTGACAGGCCCAGCCCCCCTCGGAAGCTTCCCCTATGAATAGCTATTTGATACTTTTCTCCAGATACGTGAGGGTAATACATTGGCAAGAAACACATTTTATTCTCTGGTTCTCAGCCCTGGCTTCATATTACAACCCCCTGGGGAGCTTTTTAGAAATCCTGATGCCCAAATCTACACCCACCCCCTCCCCCCCAGCCCCAGCCAAGATTCTGGGGAGGGGCTCAAGCAAGTTTTCCTTCTAATGTGCAGTCATAATTGAGAACTACTGGTCCAATGTGGGCTTGGGCCAGGTCCTCTGCTCTCGGAGTCTCAGTCTTCTTACTATACCAATCTGTACTAAGAAGGGGCAGAGCTCTTCTTATTAGTAAGAAGGGTGGTCTCTCAGCCCCCTTCACGTCTAAAATACTGTGATCCAAGAGGTTTGGAAGACCCAGGAGCTGACTTGGGATGGCTCTGATTAGACCACACTGGTGATGAACAACAAACAAGGAGAGGCCGTGTGTGTGTGTGTAGAGGCGGGTGGGATGGACAAGGTGAGATACACACATCAAGTAGATAATTTCTCGCAGACACTGTCCCTTCCTGGGGCCAGAGTTACTAAGATAATGGAAGCGCAGCATCTCCAGGAACTTACAAAGCTTAGAGCAAACAGATTGGATTTATAATGAAAATGGAAGCCACACGCATGAGGAGAAGGAAAAAGTCACTTTCCGAAGGATGAAAGAGGAGGATAAATACATTTGCAATCGTGGACATAGCGCGTCCCGAATATTTGAATGCCAGGATACTGAACCAGGTTCCTGGGAAGGCAGAAGAGGAAGGAAGAAAAACCACTGTAGCTGAACGTCCGATCCGCACAGGCACTGGGGGGCAAGCTGCATATCTAATCTCAATCCATCCCGGCAGCCTCCCAGCGGCAGGTATTCTGATATGGGTCCTACAGACCCCACAGGTAGTGGGCAGCGGTGCCAGGATCAAACCAGGTGGTTCTGATTTCAAAACCCTATGCTCTTTCCCTTACAGCTCGGTGCCCCACTTATCCAGAGCTTCCTGTCCTCATAACCTCACACACCTCGATCACAGCAAAGAGCCAGAAGGAAGCAGAAAAGGGCTGAGAATGACTCATTGTGGACACAGACCCCACAATAAATGTCAAGTCTCAGGAGAACCTCTTGAGGACACTGGAGTGACAGGGAGATACCTGGGGAAAAGGGTGAAAGGTCTATATCTTTTAAGAGTTAGTTAGTCTATAAGCACAGAGTGATATGGGATGGAAAACTGGCGAAGTCAACGTAAAGAGACTGGGGCCCTCCCAGGACACGGCTCTTGCCTGACATGTGACCACATCAAAAAGAAATGTTGGTTGGCAGTGGACGAATATGCCTCAGGAGCTCTGACCGGGCAGTGATGGGCCCAGCCTGTCCCTGTCAGGGAAAGGGTAGCCTGACGGCACCGAGATGTAGGGCCTGCTCAGCACCAGTGACACAGTGGGGGTGACCGCATGGTGGGGGTGACCACACCGGGGGGCTGCAGCTGTGAGACCTGCCCTTACCCGTCCCTCAGACCTCTCCCTCCTGCCCCACCTTTGCACTCAGCCAGCTGCCTTCTGGATGTCACTCAGCTTCCCCCTAGCTCTTCCTTGTCCCCCTACATGGCTGGTGAGGACAGCCAATGCTCACCCTCAGGGCCAAACCATCTCCGCGGCCCCCCATCTCTTCACTCAGGGGGCTGAGAGAACGGCACAGGCAGAAGAGCCCCGTTCCGTCTCACTCGCACGTGTCTACCGCGTGTGAGGGCTGAGCCCCTGAGACGGCGCGGTCACCGTGCTGCTCTCCAGACACATACCCTCTCGTAACCAGGTGACACTTAAAAAAATTTAAGCAAATGCATTTTAGGGGTTTGGGGGCTGAGAAGAGTGCACTGCAGCAACCCGGAGAGGTAAATAAGGATGGGTGCTGGAGCTGGATACGTGAGCTGATCCCGGGCAAGCGAGTGCCGGGCTGCACGGCCAGCGTCTCAGGGTGACAGCTTCCCCCAGACCACTCCCTCGCTTTGGTCAAGTTCAGAGCCCTGATCACAGCCCAGCTGTGGACTGAGCTGACTCAGTGCTGGACTAGGAGTCTTCTCTCCCCCTCCCCCTTCCCGGTTCAGAGAGTAAAGTGAGGTCCTCCTGTATAGCAGGGTTCGCACCCTCTCCCAGCTGGCACACAGTAGGTGCTCCTTATGTGCATGCCGAAGTCAATGAACAAGCTGTGCGTGTTTACTCTAAAGCTATGCCTTCACGTAGCACCCGCGTGATTAACCTGACTTCCAGGGAAGAAGTGAGTCTTGCTTTTTGATGGTGTTAATGTGCCAATAACGAGGTGGTAAATGTCTTATTTGTCTTCACGTCTTCTAGCAAGGCCGTACTCTCCAGTCCTGAGTTTCCCACGGTGTCCTTTCAAAGCCCTTCTCTTTAATGCCAAGTGGAAGAGTTCCAGACAGCTATTTGCATTTTCAATTCTGGAAATCATTAATATTTTACAACTGCCAGCACCATGGCTTATTAACATACATTTCCTACCTGCTACTGTTGAAGGGAAGCTTTGTGTTTGAGAAATATTCCAACATGGGGCGATTTCCCAACTCCTGTTTAAATTCTCTCAAATCCCGGCTCTCAGGAACTCAGTGGGGGAGACGGACACGTCAGCAGAGAGTGAGAGAATTCTGGGTGACCGCCATGTGACTGAGGGAAGCTCGGAGGACGGGAGCCTGTGGGCTCAGCCAGGACGGCCGAATCAGACTTTAGAGCCGGGCTTCTGATTCCAGAGAAACGTTTTTGCAGACAGTGGAAAGGACGTGAGTGAATAGAAGACCTGTGTTTAGATACCGGCCTTTTCAATTGCTTTTGGTCATCTTGGCAATAGGTTAAGATCAAGGGTCTTTGAGTCAGACAGGCCTGGGTTCACGTCCCAGCTCTGACACCACTGCTGTGGGGCAATAATCACAGCTCACAGATTTTGAGCCCTTTCTAGGTGTCGGGGAGAGGGCAGCCTCCAACGGCCCGCTTAGCACCCCAGTGGGGGTGACCTCCCTGGGTGGCCGCAGCTGTGGACCCCCCAGGACCTGACCTTCCCCATCTCCTTCACCTTCCCTCCCGCCTCGCCTCTGTCCTCACCAGTGTGGGTGAGTCTCTCCAGTGTGGGTGAGTTCCTTTCATCCTCACAGCCACCCTTTGGGGTCATTCCTGTGACAACATCTCACAGAGCAAGAGACGAAAAATCGGAGAGGTTAAATCGCTTGCTCCAAGTCACAGAGTTGGCTAATGGATGGATCAGGATTCGATGTCCGAGCGCCGAGCGATAAAGCACGGAGCGTTTCTGCGGCTTACTTCAGAGGTGGGTGTAAGTGTTAGAGTGAGTGGCCCATCTGCAGCACTCAGCAAGGTGCTGTCGAGATTCGGCCACTCAGTACGGTGGCTGCTGTGGTCGCTCTTATTTCTCCCAAAGCCCCGCTCACTAATCTCTCCTTCACTAAGCACCCAGCCAGAGGACCCTGTGTGTCCCTGGCTCAAAGTCCCCTGCACACTGTTATCCTCCTGTGTGCTGTGCCCTCCTGTGCCATTGTCACTCCCCCTTTCTGTGTACCCCCCAGCAACTCACACAGTTCTTGGCACATCGTAAGGCTGCAGTCGGTGCTAAACAAATTGAGAGAAACGATTAACCCACACTGATTTCTGGAAGAAAATGTTTGCCAGGGATCTTTAGCCTGGATACGTCAATATAGAAATGACACAGCTATAATTTGCTTTTGGATTCAAACTGGGAAGGTGAACTTTGACCCTGTCAAAAAAAATGAGAACAAATTAAATTGGAACACAGAGTCATTTCCCTCGATCCAGGACTCTGGATTTCTAATTAACGTGCAGCACAATTCTGAGGGCTGCAAAGGGATCAGCAAGATGGTGTCTGTTACCTTGCAAACTGAGCCTACCTCAGGATAGAGTCTTTTGTTCATGTTTGTTTGTCTTTTCTGGGATGTATTGTGTTTCTCATGGTATAGGTCCATAGATGAGAGCAATGCCAGGCAATTGGAAAAAAAATAATTGCTAGAAGCTGACTTGTACAAAAGACCACACAACAAAACAGCCCTCAATGCAATTGCTCACCCACCCTGTCTGGGAGGGTAGCAGCTTAGCTCCAGGAAGTTAGAAACGCCAGATGGAATTTTGGAATTTCAGCAAGGCACTAGATGAAAGGTGAGGCCACCTTGTGAGGAGGGAGTGGGGAGATGGGAGAGCTTCACCCCGCAACACCACCCCCAGCAGGCGCGACCACTTTACTGGAGCCTTGGCAAGGCGGCTCTGGGGTTTTGTCAGACCCATCTCCAAAATACTGATGCAGGAGACAGGTTACGAGCTGGGAAAGGAAACTGACTTTGAACAAAGGGCAAGAATGCGAGCTGGGGCAGAGCTTTTCCTGCATGGGGGAATGACTAACGGGATACTCTTCTTTAACGCATTGATCCCCAAACTTGCATAAGTAAGAATCATCTGGTGTCCTTATTAAAATGGCAGTTTCCTGAGCCTCCCTCTAAATTAGAATCTCCAGCAAAGGGCCTGGGACTCTATATATGTTTTAAACTACTGCCCTGGATGCTTTAAACTAGTACCCTGGATGCTTCTTATGATCGGACAGTTTTGGAAATTACTGGTTTAGAGCACTGACGCTTTCCTTATCGGAGCCCCTGGAATACTGTCTGGCCTTGGGCAAGTCACATCCCTTCTCTAAGCTTCCGCTTCCACATCTGTATAACGGGGCTGGGACTCCCTGCCTCTCAGGGGGATACCATGTTTGAGGAAGAGATAAGATGAGTGTGTCACGTGTGTAGACAGTGCTGGCACCTGGGAGGTGTGCAGTGTGTGTGAAGTACCACCCTCGAGATGTGGGAAGGCTGCTACCCTCCAAACCAGTGCCCCCAAAGGTGCCTGAGTCCCCCTTCCTGCTCTCCAGAGTTTTTGGCTCACAGCCACTGAACTTCAACCCCACTTGCTCCTGCCTGCCAGGTGGCATTGTGGGGGATTCTGCCCCACCCAAGGAGCCAGTGCCTCAGGGTAGAGGCGACCTGTCCTTGATGGAATCAGCCCAGGCTGAAAACCTAGCTTGCAGTTTCTACTCCCCACTTCTGGGGCTCCTTCTGCTAGGGCTCTTGATAATCCCAAAACAATAAGCCCAGGGACAGGGGCTCTCAGCTCAGAGTTGGGCCTTGAGGAGTGAGTTCCCTCCCAGGAAGTCTGCCATGGGACAGGGTTAATGAGGGGGCGGGGGAAGGAATTAGTGGTCAGGAGACCTGGGTGAAGGGTGCTGTTATAGTCTGAATCGTGTCCCCCCCAATCTGTATGTTAAAATTCTAACTCCTAGTGCCTCAGAATGTGACTGTATTTGGGGATAGGGTTTTTAAAGGGGGAATTAAGGTAAAATGAGGACATATGAGTGGGCTCTAACCCAATATGACTTTATAAGAGGTGTCTTTATAAGAGGAAGAGATTAGGACACGGACGTGTGCAGAGGGAAGACATTGTGCTGACACAGTGAGAAGACAGCCATCTCCAAGCCAAGGAGAGGCCTTGGTTAAACAGCCTGGCCAACTCCCTTGACCTCAGACTTCTGGATTCTAGAACGGTGAGAGATGAGCTTTCTGCTGTATGAGCCCCCATGGTGTGGGAGTTGAACACAGAGGGTCTAGGCTTTGGTGCCAGCTCCTTCCCTTGGCTCTTTGGGGAAAGTTCCCTTCACTTTTCTCATCTGTGAAAGAGAGAAACAG
Source organism: Pteropus vampyrus (assembly GCF_000151845.1). Classification (NCBI taxonomy): domain Eukaryota; kingdom Metazoa; phylum Chordata; class Mammalia; order Chiroptera; family Pteropodidae; genus Pteropus; species Pteropus vampyrus. The sequence goes on from NW_011888916.1 coordinate 4,290,800, forward strand.
TATGTTTGGCTCACAGGTTGTTAACATAGGCAGGTCTGACAGAAGATAATGTAAGTGTGGCACAGCTGTCATACACTAAGCGCATGGTACATGTTATTTCCTTTTCCTGTTTAACCGTGCAAAGTTGGACCAGTGCTGTAATCTCTATGAATCTCGACTTTATCACGTAGGAAATGGGGACCACAACCCTTGTTTACTTCATTCAATGGGGCTGCCGGGAGACCAGCAAGATAACCTATGTGACAAGGCTTGAGAAAGTATAAACACTTCACAGATGGGAAGAACAATTGTGTCCACGCAAAGCAGGATGTCATCTTCCCCAAATTCGCTTTTAAACCGAGATCAGAAGTTCAGAGCAGTGGATTTAGACACATGGGCTCTGGGTCCAAGTCCCAGGCATCCCATTTCAGTGAAATGATGGGCATATCACTCAACTTCAGTGTCCTGCCTATGAAATAGGAATGGGAACAGCGGTGATGGAAGATGCTAATACTTTCCATTCAAGCATCCACCAAGTCACAAGTGGTCCCATGTGCTTGAGCAATTCAAGACGCTTTCTCTCTTGCTCCCAACGGCATCGTGTGAAGGCAATGCCAGAGGACTTGTTCCAATAAATGAGAAGCCTACTTCTCC
>NW_011888916.1:4291482-4321812 GCF_000151845.1 Pteropus vampyrus
TGTAATCTCTATGAATCTCGACTTTATCACGTAGGAAATGGGGACCACAACCCTTGTTTACTTCATTCAATGGGGCTGCCGGGAGACCAGCAAGATAACCTATGTGACAAGGCTTGAGAAAGTATAAACACTTCACAGATGGGAAGAACAATTGTGTCCACGCAAAGCAGGATGTCATCTTCCCCAAATTCGCTTTTAAACCGAGATCAGAAGTTCAGAGCAGTGGATTTAGACACGTGGGCTCTGGGTCCAAGTCCCAGGCATCCCATTTCAGTGAAATGATGGGCATATCACTCAACTTCAGTGTCCTGCCTATGAAATAGGAATGGGAACAGCGGTGATGGAAGATGCTAATACTTTCCATTCAAGCATCCACCAAGTCACAAGTGGTCCCATGTGCTTGAGCAATTCAAGACGCTTTCTCTCTTGCTCCCAACGGCATCGTGTGAAGGCAATGCCAGAGGACTTGTTCCAATAAATGAGAAGCCTACTTCTCCTATCAAAATCCCATTCCCATACGGACGTTGTGCGCTCTAAAAAACCTAACAGAGGACCTGGACACCGGCTCACTCAGCTTTCAACTGAAGTCACCATCATACCCAGAGCGTAACCTCCTGCCACCCCACATGTACAGACCCTGCACAGTCTCCTGCTAAATCACTGTTGACCCTCAGCTCTTCCCCACCATTCATCTTGGCTCAGAATCAGGACAAGAGGAAGTATTTGGGCTGAGGCGAAGAGCATAACAAGAAGGGTATTAAAAAAAAAAATCTCTTTCCAGCAACACTCATCCAGGGGAGGCTGTGTGTAAGGCTGGGCCTCACAGAGGGGTCTCAGTTGAGGGCTAGATTTGCTGTCCTTGAGGTCTCTTCTAATTCTAGGTCATTGGGTTTTATTACCAAGTAAAAACACTGAGTTGTCAGGACTTGAACCACTGATCCCAAGGTGAGGTCAGAGCTTATTGAGGAGCCGGGGAGCATTAGCTCTGTAATTACGTACCAGTCGACAGCTGATTTACCAAAACCATCCTGGTTGCAATTTCTACTTTGCTACATGGGGGGAATGAATGAGGAAGATGGGTAAGGCCATTTTTCCAGTTTTAAGGCAATGTTTTGAAAATCAAATAAGGAAGCAGTCATTTGACATTCTAACAATGCCCCAGAAAAGGTGCCCAGAGAAAAACAATTTCTCTGGCTCTGTAGGCACCCAGAGTCTGCCTGCCTAGACCACGAGGGCAGCTCTGGGAACCCAGCCTCCGCACCCTGAACGGGATTAGAAAGAGGGGGGACGTTTTCCTCCCCCTGACAAAGGAGTGCCACTGTGACTGCAGCTGAAGACTCACGGGTTGTGTCCAGCCCGTGCTGATGGCCGCCACGTGTTCGCTAACCCCACTGCAGTCCTTAAGGGGGTTGGCTCCTGCTTTACGCCAAGCCAAGGTCCCAGATTCTGATCTAGAGGAGGCCTACTGGGAGGCCTGTGCAAAGCAGGAGGGAGAGGAGAGGAAAGGAAGGTGGAGACTGAGAAGGGAAACATGCCCCAGCCACAGCCACAGCCAGAGCGCTACGGCTGCAGGCTGAGTTTTGACCTCAGGCTCAGCTGACACCAGGGCTGACCTTGGACTTAGACATTACACTGAGATTTCCCTTAGTTTTGGTTTGTAATGTAAGTGACTGATAACACAAGAACCCCGCTTATTTGGCTATCCACTGGGCCTGGAGGAAGGAAGGCACAAATACCTTGATCCAAGTACCACTTATACCTAAAGTCGTGAAAAGGCAACGTTCATCTTAGCTTATGGATGGTGGCCCAAAGGCCATCAAATGGTGGAGTTAATTCAGAAATAGAGATTTTTCTTCATAAGACACCGCCTAGAAAAGGAACTTTGGGAACGTATCAGCTAAAAATAAGGAAGGGACAGATTCTAAGGGAAAACGCCTCAGTATTAAACCATAGGAAATTTAACTGGGGTGGAACCAATCCAGCCGTCCCGAACATTCTCTACGTAGAAAGAGAAATGGCATGGTGGAAAGCACAGAAGCAGCAGGGGGCCAGGTTCCTGCCTGGCCTTCTAGCCTAACCTATGTGAAGACACTGTAAACAAGGAGTTCCGAATATGAATGCCCACGGAGGCTGGGCAGGCTTGTAAATAACTGAAGCAGAGTTATGAGAGGGGATGGGTGGACCAAGGCACACTGAGCCCTCCTCAGCGACTGCCAGACTTTGCCCTGCAGGAATTAGGCCCCAAGGTCTGTGATCCGTTCAGAAAGTTTTTCAAGAGATGCTAGGGATCTTGATGTTTACATAAAATCCCTAATTGGTAAGTACTGGAAACTAATTTTTTTAGATTTTGAAGAAAGCAAATAAAGCAAAAAAGTCCACAGGGCTTGGTACCATAGTTCTGTTGTAAACTGTGGAGCCCTAAAAACCTTAAGAGGTGTTTTTACTATCTTGTGTGATTATAATTCATTCTTTGCATCTCACTTTTCCCTTCCTTAAACTGAGAGCAGAGGAGAAGACCTCTCAGCAGGAAATTCCTGCCTCCAAACTTCATGGCTCCAAACTCCACTGTCTCAGCCAGGCTTGTCAGAACAAGGTGCTGTGGGCCGCATGTGACGGGAGAGTTAACCTTCTACCACCAGGAGTGGAAAACTAATAGGACTTACTCCCCGCTGTGCAGAGAGCCCCCATGGAGCTCCGACATCGGCGGGAACTTGCAGGTATGGTGGGCATGGCCTCTACGGACACCAGAGCTCTGCCACTGACTTTGGTGGAGCCACCTTTCCTTTCTAAGCCTCAGTGTCCTCATCTAGCCATACTGTGAGGCGCTCCAGTGCTGAGGGCCTAGTCAGTACCAGCTCTGCTCCAAGGCCATCCTGAGTGACTCTGCCCTGTGCGGTCATGGAGACCCTTCTACAAAAATGGAGGGATTTGGTTGGCAGGCCCATGTGTATGTGTGTGTGCGTGCGTGTGTGTGTGTGTGTGTGCGCGCACGTGCACGCACACTCACACTGGGCATGGCTCTCATGCCGGCATACTGGGAAGCGGTTGAAATTCACGGGTAGGGGACCAACGCAGAGGGGTCAGGGCAACGTCGGTCATGGGAGTTGGGTCAGGTGATGACAACAGTCGGGAGACCCCAGGGAGACAGAGACTGACACACGGGCAGATGGAAGCAAGGCAGAGAAGCAGGTGAGTGTGGAGAAGGTGAGAGACATGCAGCAAAGGCACACGGAGAAAAACCGGGGGCGAGGCAGAAGGGGCGGAGGAGCGTGTAAAGAGAAGGGCGTGAGCGGAGGGAAGGCCAGGGGAGCTGCCAAACCACGGGCTTCAATTAAAAACTTAAATGCGTGTCCAGAGACTGTCAGGCTTGGGACGGAACAGCACTGCTTGATGGAGAGGGGAGATGGAGGAGAAAGGGCCCTGGCAGTGGCCCTGTCAGCAGGTGATGTGTCTGTGCTGCAGCCCCGGGCCCTGGGCTGACATCGCCCCAGCCCTGATGGGGGGAGGCATGGGAAGAGGCTGCCTGGGCCACCGAAATTCTCTGGTCTGGTCCTGTGATCTCAGACAGGGGTGACCAGGCTGGAGTGGAAAAATCCACAGACTGGGGGTTGAAACCCAGATCTGCCAATTAGTGGCGGCGTGTGACCCTATGTCTGTTTCATCACCTCTCTGAGCCTCGCTGTCCTTGTCTGTCCTCACAGAGTCACTGATGATCAAGTTGGTGGGTTATGGTATGTGACAGGCCCCCTCACCCAGCACCTGTGGGCAGCACTCCCTCTGTGGGGCCCTGCACCTGTTGACGCTTCCACCGCGGCTGGCGGCTTTCCCCAAGGTCTCTGCTCAAGTGTCACCTCACAGGGGAGCCTTCCCTGGTCACCCTGGACAGAGCAGTGGCTCCCCCTTTCACCTATTTCCTTTCCTTTCTTTATAGCACTTATCACCCCCTGATGTAGATACATTTATTCCCCCCAACACACACTAGAATATAGGCTTTATAAAGAGAGCAACTTTGCCATTTTATTCTCTATCTCCAAAACCTAGACCAGCAGGTACTGAATAAATATTTGAAGGAAGAAGGGGAAGAAGGGAGAGGGAGAGATGCGGGAGACATTCACACCACTGCATTCAGAGGGTGGCTCGGGGAGTCGAGAGGAAGTCTATGTGTTCAGAAAAGATGATGGAGATGAGAACCGCCCCCCGCCCCACCTCACCAGGCTGGTCCTACTGGTGTGTGGCTCTCCCTACTCTCAGGCCCTCCTAAGCTTTCAGGCTTCCCCTCCCTCTTGCTTCCCATGCTCTTGCTGTCCCCAGGGCCTTCTCCCCATGTCCAGCCTTCGTGCACCACCCCAGGCCCAGAATGCCTTCCTGTGCATTGCTGTCCCACGTCCTTCTTGTCTGCAAGGCTTAGCCGTAGTCCTGTTTCACTCATTCATTTTACATCCATCCATTCGAATACTGACTACTGAGGGGGAGCAGGCGGAACAGATTCCACCAGCTCGGAAATTAGACCATGGTGTTGAGGAGCCCGTGGCCTCCAGGGACCCAGAATCCCCGGATATGAGAAGACAACACCTGCCCCTCTGCTCACACTGCAGGAGAGACCGGAACACTGCCGAGAAGCTGCCAGCACTTTAAACAGAAGGTGACACAAAGATCATTCCCGGGATTAGGGAAGTCATCTCAGCTTTGGACCAAAGGGAAGAAGGAGGTCCTAGGGTGGGTGATGGTCTGATCCAAGAGGCCCTGCAGGTCCAGGAAGAGCATTAGAGATCCCAGTGAGAGATGCTAAAGGCATCGCTGTGCTGCCGTTGAGGATGGAGACACAGGGGGAGGGAGCGTCTGTGCGTGTGTTGGGGGACATAGGGGCAGGAATGGGAGGGACTAGGGGCAGGATGAAGTTTCCGCTTTTGAGCCTCAGGTTCAGCTTTGTCTCATCAGGCAGTGGACACCTAGGATCCACTGGGATCTACGACATCAAGCCAGGATCCTGCCTCAGAAAGGTGGGGCTCTGCCACCTGGTCTGGAGTCTTTGTACCAGGGAAGCTGGCAATGTGTATTAACAGGAAAAGGACCTGGGCCCAGGTAGCTGTCCTACCAGACCAAGCAGAAGGATGCCGCATCCAGGAAGGCCATCCCGTCGCCTCGATCCCGAGGGACTCCTCCCTCCTTCCCTTTTCCTCTTCTTCTCTTTAACGACTTTTTCTCAGGTACTAGGACTGAGGCAATCTCCAGAGAAGAGGGCAGCCAGCAAATGGACATATCTGCCCGATAAAGGACTCCATGACACCTTGTGAATAAATTTTTTCTTTATCTTAAAGCTACCGTTTGTGTTGGAATGAGGCTGCCCGTGGATTGAGGGTTAGGGGAGCTGACCAGATTGTTCTATCGTGAAGGTCACTCCTGTCCTGGAGGCAACACCTGGTCTGGAAACCCCTGTGGCTCCCTGCCCCCGCATGCTCTGTGGCTGCACTGTTATAACTCTCTGCTGTTCCTCGGGGTGTCCCCATTATACTGTCAGCACCTCAAGGGCAAGGGGGGCAGTGAGTCTGTCCATGTGCCATGGAGCCAGCCCCTGATCCAGGCCCGATGCTCGGTAAGTGTCTGCAAAACGAATGTCTTCGTGCTCATTGAATGAATGGACTGGGCGGGGCCCCAGCCTCCTTGGACTCTGAATAAAGGGGATGGGGGCCCACAGAGAGCCTCGGTTCATTTACATAACGGATGCAAAAATGGTGGCAAAGAAGGGGCAACTGTCCCAAGTTTCCACATTAAAACAGGGGAAAGATCAGAAATCATCCGTACATATTCTGATGTCAGAGAAAGAAGCACCGTTAGAGATCGATGAGTTCAAGCTCGTCTTTTCCAGGTGAAAAAACTGCCAGAGAGGGTCTGCTTTCGCTGAGGGCCACACCGACAATTAGTGGCCAATCGCATGTAAGGAATGTCATTATTCCATACACATAAAATACGACAGGGCAATAAATAGCGAAGTATCTCTGAACCTCATCGAGTGTTGAAATCTATTCCATTCAGGTCAGAGAACAAGCAGAGAGGTTAAAGCCAGGCTGGGACTAAACACAGAAACACAACTTATGCCACAAGTGGTAGCCACGTACGTAAGTTTCAATTCTCTAAGAGCCACATTAGAAAAGTAAAAGAAACAGGTGGAATTCATTGATATCTTTCATTCTAGCCAAGTACCTAAAATATCATTCGATATGGAATCAACATGAACATTTTTATTAATGAGATACTTACATTCTTTTTTACTAAGTCTAAAATACAGTCGTGTATTTTGCCCAGCTCAGTCGACTGACCGCAGTTTCGAGGGCTCGTGTGTGGTGTCGGATTAGCGTGATCAAGGAAGGCTTTCCGAAGGGGGGCCTTGAGACAGGGGGAGCATCCAGCAAGGCAGACAGGAGGCAGAAGGCGCAACAGATGGAAGCGACGTTATACGCAAAGGTAGAACGTGGAGCACGAGAATGTTTTGCTCACAGAGGGCCGGCCTGACTGGAGTTGAGAGCCACACGGGGGACAAGTTGAAGGTGAAGACCCCTGAGTTGCCCCTCTTGTTCCACATAGTTACATTTCGACAGCTATGACCATGGTCATAACTCACACGGCGCTCGGTGGTGTAAAAAATGCCCTCACATCCATGCGCGTTCATATCTTCACATCGCCCTTAGACTCAGAGCCAAAGGCAGCTGCCCGTGGCCCTGCAGGTGAGCTAGCACTGGAACCCAGCCTCCACTTGCCTGTGCTCCTTCTAGAACTCCAGCCGAACCTGGAAGCCGTGTGCAGAGGGGTTTCCTCTCTGAACCCCGAGCGGGCTTTTGCTTTACTCTCTCTCTTGCTGGACCTATTCCTCTCGATCCTCTGCTTGGCCTGATCCTCCCCACCTGCCAAACTTGGGTCTTTGCTCCTTCAGGAAACTTTCTCTGACCCTTGTCTCATCAGAATCAATTTCTCCCTTCTGTGAATTTTTAGGAGAATCCGAAGTTTTATTGTAAAAACAAGTTGTTTCTAAAGATTAAAAAAAATCAGACTATTCCCTCCTCACATTAAAAGTCTAAGTGGAGGAAAGAAGAGAAGAGGTGGAGAGAAGGGGAGGGGATGAGAGACCCGTCCCCAAGTCTAGCAGCAACTGGTGGCAAAGAACGGCAATGTCAGAAAGAGTGAAGCAAACAGAACCGAGCCCGCGCTCGGCTTAATCACGAGCTCTAAAGAGGCGCTGACAGCTTCCAGCACTGATGCTGGGGGCGGCGTGACGGGGAGCACTGGAAGTCTGCCATCCCGGCCTCCCACTGGGGCCTGCAGGTAACACTGGGAGAGCTTATTGAGGCTGTCTGTCAAGTCCCCCACAGAGAGCAGCGTGGGAGGCAGGAAGGCGTCTGGGAGCGGGAACGCGTGCTGGCCGCCCCCCGCAGAACCATAAGGGGGATGAATGTTGTGTTTGCAAACACGACTACGACCCTGCTGCCAGTATAGGCAGAACCGGATCCAAATCCTGGCTCTACCCTTATGGGGTCTGTGACGGCGGGCAGGCCAGGGCTTTGGCGACAGTCGGCTTATCCGTACAGGTGGTCTCACTTACCCCATGGGGTGATTGGAGAAGTCCAATGGTTGAGGTACATTATGGCGCCCGGCACGCCGTAGACATCAGACACAGGCTCGCGACCACCTCTCCAGGCTTCCTCTCTCCCCCCTTCCCCATCTGTCCTCCTTGCATAGGGCGATGGGATGGGAGGGAATTGCAGTGCTTTGAATAAAGCCCTCTAACCCCCCAGTAACAGCTGAGGCTTATTGAGAAGGGCTGTGTACCTGGCCCTGGTGTCGGCTCTTACCGAGATTGCCTCATTTCATTCTCTCAATAACCTTATTGGGTAAGAACTCTCATTAACTTGTCGATGGTCACTGAGCTGGTCAAAGAAAGATCTAGGCAGGATTCGACCCAAGGCCGTGTGCCTTCAGAGCTCACACTGTTGAAGCAGCCCGCAGAGGTCCTTACACTCATTGCTTTGCATATCCCGGTCTCTTTGTTCCTCTCTCAAGGCACTAACGCTCATCCTAAACTGGCCATTCTTGCTTAATCCCCCAGCAGGCCACCTGACCCTCGGTGGCCCAGGATAGGGCTGGGCATCCATGAAGTACCTGGCGAGTATTTGCTGGGAAAGGGAATATATCTGAAAACTGTTTACATGGGAAAGATATTCAGTCCAACCTCACCCTCAACTCGACAGAGAGAAAACTGGACTGACCCAGAGGCTGGACCGCTTGCCCCAGAGTGCTCCACGGCGGAGGAAGAACCGGGCACCTGAGCCGAAGTCCGTGATTCCTAGCCGGCCTGCTTTCCCTGTCACAGCGCATTCCATGACGGCGTGTGCGCATGGAGACACACTGTCTTCAGGGCTGTCATCGACGCCCGTGAACCGCAGGGAGATCTCCTGGACCCGTGTCTCCCCGGGAGTGGTGCTCTCCTCAATGCATCTTTTGCACTCAGGCGACTCGACTTTCTGGAGAAACCGCCAAGGAGAAAAAGTCTGGCGATGTCCATTTCTCTGTCACTTCACAGATCAGCCGTGGGCTCCACAATGTGAAACAGAAACCCACGTCTAAGTACATAGGTTCTGAGTCCTTAAGGCCACCAGGATTTGGCTCTGCTTCCTTTCTGACTCGCCTGTGGCCTGCAGAGCCCTAGCCAGCCTTCCCCAGTCCCCAGGCACATGAGATCCTCTTATTCTCTGCCTTGGTACCCACTCTGTCCCTAACCTGCTCTTATCCCCAGGTCTAGAACACCTACTAAATTAAAAAACAAACAAAAAGGCAGAGGTTCCCAAACCTCTGTGGCGGCTCACACCTGCAAAGGCTTTTGTGGCCTTGAGGCTTCATTAGATGCTAAAGTACATGCAACATTCCACCTGACCCCATGCACGAATGAGTGCACTCACCCTCTCAGGAACCCTAAAACAGTGAGAGAAAGAGCGGTGGGTAGACAGGATGGGGTGAGGGCAGAGAAAGAGGATACGAGGCTCTATATACAAATATCTATCACTGGAGACACAGAACCACTGAGACGGCCTTTTTAAAAAAGGCTCCAGAAATAAACATGGGTTTGGCTTTTAGCGTCACTCACTAGCAATATAACTTCTTTAACTAACTGCGGGTGTGAAGTTAAGTGTTGCTTTTCTTGATCATACAATGGGAATAATAATCGTACCTTCCTCATAAGATTGTTGGGAGAAAGAACGAGATGCTTCGTGTAATCCTGACACTCGGCCCAGTGCCTGGCACTGAATACGTGTGCGGTGCTAAGGGCTCTAGGGGTGGCCTTTCTGTGTTTCTGAGAGTGACAGTTTTCCTCTAGGAAGCAGGGCGGGCGGCCTCCTCCCTCCTCAGTGCCATGCCTAGGCATTCATCCACCCTTTTCTTCTAACAACATCATCGGCTCCACTCTGTGCCAGGCCCTGGGCCAGGCATTAGAAGTCCAGAGGAGGACAAGCTGCCATTCAGCCAGTTCCCCTGGAGCTTCTCTGACTGTTCTCCCCTGCCCTGGCCACCCGCCTCCGGTCACCAGCCTCACGCTCTGCCCGGTTCTTCAGATCCCCGCAGCAGCCTCTCGTACACACCTTCGCAGAGCACGCCTCCTACGATTTGACAGTCCTCAGTTTGCGTGTCTCTTTTCCTCAGTAAGTCTCACCTGGTTATTCCTACCTCCTCCTGCTGCACCCCTCCCCCGCCCCACTTGCTCTTTTCTGTTCGAAGATTACCCTGTTGGAAATTCAGAGGCAAGAAGTTCCGTTATTTTCAATGTCGGTGACTGTGTCACTCAGAGAACACAGGGCTCTATGACGGGGCTTCACTAAGACTCCCCAGCTTCCGGGTTACAGACCTGGAGGAAATCCCCTGCTGCAAGGTGTCTGCTTCAATTCTCCCGGGTTCCCAGAGACCACAGGATGCTGTGATCCTTCTAATTCTGGGTCCCCCAGCTGGTAGGACTAATCACCTTCTAAACAAATGGCACAGTGACAAGCGGGGTGGGGGGAGAGCTGGGGGCTGCACAAGCTGGTGTTTTCAATTTAGAGGCCATGCATTATTTACACTGCCATTATTCCCCTCAATTTGACTTCACGCTTTAGCCCTAATTTCAGTATAATCAAAGCCAATGAATATTTAATCAGGATTGCTTCCAGAAATTGAGTAATGCCATTAACATCATGGCCTCAGGACTTCAAAGCTGCTTCCCTTCAAATACATTTGACTTACCTTTCCCCACCCATTTCTCTTTAACCAGTCACAGTTCAGAATGGAAGGGGGGCTGGGACCCAGCAGACTGGCTGGTTACAGCTTTGTCTAAGTGCCAGAAAGGTGGCTGGCACGAGACCAGCGCTAGATCTGCACTGGACCTGGAGTTTGAGGGCTGGCCCTGTGAGACTCAGGAGGACAGCCAAACTGCAGATGGATGGACTCTGTTTTAAGGCACCTCGATTTATGAAAAGACCACATTTTAAGCCACACCCTCAAAGGGCTTCAAGGACAGACCCTCAGAGTTCAGTTTCTAAACACGGCGATTGCCATAAGTAGCCAGGTTTGGAGAAGATTGGCCTCGCCCACCGCTGGCCCCCCACGGCTGCCGGCAGAAGAGTCCACTCTCTGGAAACTACAGCCTGGACTCATCTCAAAAGGTCCCTGGTAGAACGGCTTCCTCGTTAGGAGTGGAAACCCGCCCTCTGCAGGCAGCTCACGCCGCCTGGCCCTGCTCTGAGGCCCCACAGAAAGAAGGTGCTTCTTCTGCCTCAGGACAGCTGAGGAGATAAAACATGGTTTCATCTCTTCCTAAATGTCCCTTTCCCTCATGGGTTCCCGTGCCAGGTGTCAGACGAGGCTCTGTGGGGGACACGGTGGTGAATCTAACTGAACTTGTTCCCCAAGAGCTCAGTGTAAGCATCCTCAGGGGGTTGCACAGGATGTCCAAAACACTATTACATTTGTCCTCCTTTGATTCCAGAAAGATCTATATCCTCCCTCCACAATGTCAAGCTGGCGACCTGTTCCTGGGAGAGGCTTCACTCAGTGTCTGTCAAGAGGTCAGGCATCTCTGGGGCGAGAATGCGAGAGAGTTGGGAGCTGATAGATATTATTGTAACAGGGGCCACACGTATAGCCTGGCCAGTAGTGAAAGAAAAGGTAGAGGGTGATGCACGGAGCTCGCAGAACCAAGCGCAGGCCTTGAGAAACCTGAGCTGACACCCCTGTGCTGGACCCCCTCCCTGGGGAAGCCCTTGCTGACTCTCGCTGCAGGGCTGGGGGTCGCTCACAGGGCTCCCACGGCCTCTGTGCTCCCCTCTGTTACAGCACTTCTCCCCTCTATTTCCTGTCCATATGCACTTCTGCCTCCCTCGCCTGACTGCAGACTCCAGACTCCTTGAGGACGGGGGTGGGGCTGGCATTTCTTTAAATCCCTGGGGGAACCGGGTCATACTCTGTGGGTGCCACACCCCTCCAACAGAGGACTCAGCTGTTCTTCACAGGCAAATCAGAGAGTCGTCCAGCCTTGAGCCACTGGCCTGCAGGGCCGGGAAGCTCACTGCCGCCTGGGTTCATCTTAAACATTGCTGTGCCTCCTCGCTACTAGCGGAGTATAGGAACCCACGCTTTGTGCTGCCACCTGGTGGTGACTTCCAGCATGGTGTACTCCGAATCCACCCAAAGGGCTGTATGGAAAGGAAGGCGTGTTCAGGGACTCCTGCCAGGTGCCAGTGCTTTACACACCACGTCTCACTTCCTCTTGATAACAACCCGGGCAGGTGGGAGTCACCATTCCCATTTTACAGACCGGGAAATTGAGGCTCAGAGAAGTGCTGTAATACAACTGCACAGAGGAAGCAAAAGTGAGACTGAGTTCCTCGTCTACTCGCTCCTGGTTCAGGGATTTTTCCACTGCTCTGGAAACTAATCCAAATGGATGAATCTCCTACTGAGGAGTTTCAGTATTGATCAGACAGATGGAAGGAGCATTTGGGGGTTTCTAGCAGCTCCCCTGGTATCCTCGAAATCACACCGTGTAATCATTCGCCTGCCCCGTTAGTTCTGGTCTTCGAGACACACCCAGAGAGAAGGAACAGAAAAAACAATCACAGAAACCTCTTGACATATGCAGCTTGAGGTCACTCTACCAAATATGAACAAATGTCCTGGGGCAGGGGCTGATACAAGGGGCCAAAACGCTGCCAGTCTGTTGGAAAGGATGGCTGAATGTTAAAGAAAAGGTATGTCCAGCCCGCTGAGCCTCAGCCACAGTCGGAGTCTAACCCTTGTCACATCTGCAGCCTGACTCCAGACCATGCCCCCAGGCAGTTACCGAATGACCCCTGTTCACAGCGAGGTTCCTAAGGCTGGACTGAACCTGGAACAGCCTGGGCTCTGGGGCACGTTCTCCCTCCCCTGTACCCCAGCCCACAGTGCCCCTCAACCTGGGAACTCTGCCTCCACACTCATAGCCCAGCCCTGGTTTGGGGGTGACCTCAGCTGGGCCATGGGCACTGAGAATGGCTATCAGGCTTGGGGCCAGTCCAAGAGCCCCTGTAAGGTAACATTATCCCTATTTTACAGATGAGAATGCTAAGGCTCACAGAAGTGAAATAATTGCCTCCAGGTCACAGAGTAAACAAATAGGAAAGAGAGTAGTATTTGAACCTCAGTCTAGCTGATCTCAAACCCCTCAAGACTCCTAGAAGCTGGAATCGCCTCTTCCCATCTGCCAAATGTTACTCATGTAGCTCCCATTGGTGGTGGTGGCTTTGCGGAGGGGCGGTCCTCTACCAACCACACCTTTTCTCCAGGTGCTTTGCCACACCCAAGGATTCACCTTGTCTCTTAGGTCTGACTTCAGGAGGACACCCATGATTCCTCCACTTACCTCCAGCCAGCCAGACGGTCCCACTGGTGTGGGGGTGCCGCCTTTGCTTCTACCCTGTCTTATGAGGAGTGCTGTGAGGGACCTCGGCTTGGGGAGCAGGCAGAGGGTTTGCTGACAGGCTGGGCTACTTTGTACTCTGTGACCCTAGGCATGGTGCAGGCCCTCTTGGAACTTCAGTTTCATTCTCCAGAGAACAGAGATAATAATACCTGCCTTGTAGGAATTCTTTAAGAATATAAAGTCCATGGCCCAGAATAGGTTCTCAATTAACAATTACCCAAATATTATTACTTTTGCATATTGTCATGTGTCTCTCTCTGTAGCAGATCCTGTTTGCTGACATGTCCACCTCAATGCAAGCTGACTTGATGTCCGACTGCCAACATTTTCACCCTTGGCCTGAGGCCTCTGTCTGGTCACTGCAGGCTACTCTGTCCACGTGCATGGCAGGCCAGGGGTACCGAGGAATTTACCCCTTCCTCTGCCACCCAGCAGTCCTCAGGCAAGGACTGATGGGAATTGTGGGTAACCCCACCCCTTAGACCCTTGCCTTTGCTTAGGGTGACTGCAGGGCATATTCCAGAGACACTCAGTACAATTGAGCCTCAGTTGCCCATAGAAGTAACCTTCTCAGCAGCATGCCCTTGATCGGCTTCCTTCCCTTTTCTGTTTTGTTCCCCACTCCCTCCTCACTTTCTAAAAAATTAACTTGCATTCAAATCCTTGTCTCAGGATCACCTTCCGGGGTAACCCAGACTTTGGAACTCTCATTATTTTATCAGCCCCTCCACGCCCCCTTCCCTCCCCTTGCCCCTATCAAGAAGATGCCCAGCATAGTCTCACAGGTAGTAGGATCTATCATGTCTGCACATTGCTGACAGAGTCCCTCTATTTTGGCCCCCAGGAATCCAGCTCTTAGGGGCAAGGCCTCAAGGTTGGCCTCGGAAGAAGGAGCAAGTTACCCAGCACATCCAAGCTCCCTCTAACAGTGCCTTATTCAAGATAAACCTCGTCTGCGCTCGGATGATTAAAATGCATGGCGTTTGCATAGAGCACAGGGCTTTGTTCCGACAGCAAACAAGGGAGTCTGCCATATGTGGAGGCTTAGCTGCCAAGGGCTTTGCATAGGAGGAGATTAGCCTCAGTGTTGGCGGAGAAAAGTTAAGATGTGTTCTCCTTCTGAGAAATGCAGTGTGTGGCCGTGATGGAGAGGAGGGCAGGTCTGGCCTCGTCTTACTGACATCCTGTCTGCACATCACATCACTCTGCTGTCCAGAGCACAGGGCCACGTCCTACCTGCCCACAAAAGAGCCAGGAAGGAAAAGAAGGGAGCTAAGAGGTTTTCGTCACCTACTGCGTGCCATGGACCTCACACGTGTTACCTCCTCTAATCATCACAAACTCAGCAAGCCCAACATTATCGTCTCATTATTCACGGGAAGAAACTGAGTCTCAGGGGTGTGATGCAGCCTATCCAGGGCAGGTCTCACGGTACATGGAGGAGTCCGCCTTCACCCTCAGGCTTGTCTGACTCCACTATCCTTATTCTTTTCCTTCTCCCTTCACCCCAGTGAGGATACAGTGTCGGCGAAAGGGCAGGTGGCATCGGCAATAAGCTGAGATCAGGACTCTTGGCTGAAGTGTAGACAGTGAATATTTTGGGAGAGTTTTACGGTCTGCACTTACCCCAAGCACAGGCGTGACTGGGAAAGAGCCGTGGGCCATCTTCCCATGACCCTCTAACCATGCCCATGCCTTTGCTCCAGCTGTCCCCTGCTTGGGATGCTCCTCTCTGTTGTCCCTGCCCATCTTCAAGAGGCAGCTGTAGTCCTCCAAGAAGCCTTTCTGGCTCCTTCAGACCTCTCTTGCTTCTCTTCCCATCCATATGGCCAGATCTGGGAGGAGGCAGCTGGTACAGAGGAGAGCACCACCCCTGGGTGGGGGACTGTGGCTCTTGGTTCTACCTGCGGATCTCTCTGTGACGACTGGCAGGTGTCTGCGTCATTTGGGGTCTTAGTTTCTTCAGCTATAAACTAGAGAGAATAATACCTGTCTTGCCTAATCTTGGGTTGTTTTTAGTATCAAATTAAATAATAGATATTAGAATGCTTTAAAATTTGTGAATGTGTAGTACACTTGATGGTGACTTATAATACTGATATTTCAATATATAATTTTGAAGGTCTTTGCTCTGCTCTATTTTGTGCTGGGTTATCATACATTCACTAAAGAGGTATTGAGCACACATTAGATGATAGTTCCTATGCTGACTTGGGAGTAAAACAATAAAAATTCATAGTTTTTTGACCTTTCAGTCTAGTGGAGGAAGTAGACATAGATGAATGAATAAGTGAGTGGATGAATGAATGAAGCCCATAAAATGACCCTTTACTGAAATGTTTGACTGTTAGTATGGTAGCAGACTAGTAATACTTAATCGGCACCTTCTGTTTTAAAAGTCTTATGAAGGTACCCAAAATAACAAAAATTGACAGTAGTACTATAAATCATGTCAAATTTGGGAGTGGAGTAATTTCAGAGCTCCGCCCTCTGCACATCCACTTTTCCCAAACTGAGGGAAAACGACTTCACTCCCCACACATCCTGTTCGCAAATCTAGCATGTGCTGAATGGGAAAATAGTACTCTTCCAGGTTAGAGGACTTGGCTTCCAAGCCAGCTAGAGCCTGAGCCCTGTACTGCCCTCCCCTCCCCTCCCTTCTGTTCCTCTCATCTTCTTCTTCCTTTTATCTTTCTAACATGTACTCAGAAACAACAACCCTGAGCATGCAGCACAACAGGAAGCAGAGGAAGGGCTGGCACCTAGGAGCACTTAGACACTTCAGGAAAAACCTTGTAAACAGAGACAAGACCAGAAGCGTGTTGGAAGCAGAGCATGCTGGGGGAAAGAAAGGTCTTTTAGGTAGTACTCTGAGCGATTAGTTTAAGACTGCTGTCCTAAAATCTGGAAGTTGGTCCTAAAGAAGACCCTGCTTCAGACAGGTAAAATCACCCTGTTACAGAAGCTCACAAATGGAACTGGGGTGGGGGCCATGAGGTGGGGGCACTTCCACTTGTGCTTCCCGTCTAAATCAGTGAGGAAGTCAACCACACTTCCTGTTTGCAAAGACCTCGCTCTATTCAAAGATGATGAAATAAAATCAAAAGAAATCTCCAAAGAAACAGAAAGATGGCGTCTTTGAGAGATACTACAGCAAAAGCGAAAGGAAACATTGCCCTGAAAACTCAGAGAAAGAGAAAGTTTGAAAAGAAATTAAGACCATTTCAGAGATCATCTGCTTGTGGTGCTAAAGGACTTGGTTTACAGGAAGAACAGGAAGTAGGATGATGTAAAGGCAGAGATACAGAGGGAGTCGAATGAACTAGGGTGATATGGTAAGTTAACACAAAATAAAGTACCAAATTAAAATTGCCCTGGGATGAGAAAAGCACAGAATTGATTTTGCAAAAACCAGAATGAGCATTGAGGACTAATTTGAGCACCTCTCAAAGAATGCAGAGAAAGATGTCAGTGATGAAAAGGATGAAAAAGAAAATGATAAATACAGAAGGTAAGAATGGAGTCTAAGAATTATCAGTATTCCGGGGAGCGGGTTATATAATAAAAATAAAAGTAACAAAAACATTATGGGGAAAAATTAATTAAACAAACAAAAAAAGCGAAACAAAATAATATTAACTTGAGTCAAAAACCAAAAAGAGATCAGTGATCTAGGCAATGTTAATGAAAAGAAAAACTGCAGCTAGCAAGATTTTGGCAAAATAAACTTCAAGGATAAAGAAAATATTGGTTAAAATTCAGGAAGGAAAACAGATTGACAGCTAAGCTTAGCACCAGACATCAGAAAAAAGGAGTTATCAAATGTTGAGGAAGATGGCAAGGGAAATAAAAGTATGTGAGTTTCTATTTGAATAAAGAGAAATAAAAGATACTGCTTTGTTTTTTAACTGACAATTACAGAAACATGGGTATAACTGTTTATGTCACACATTTTAAGGCGCGCCTTAGAGAATTAAGTTGCAAAGAGGATTTTAAACTTCTAAATTAATACAAAAGGTATAAACAAAGGAAATTTGTTTACAAAGAAAGATAAAGAAAACATTGTTAAGAGGAAAATAATGCATAAATTTAAAAAGAGAAAATGGAAAATTGGGCAACAGATTAAGGTCAAACAGAAGAGATATAAAATGACTGTAAACAGTTTAAATTATTCTATCGGTGGACAAAAATCTCAAGCTAAAATGTAGTAAACGTTAAGTATGTGCAACTTACAAGAGATAAATCTAATTAAAATAGTTAACACTCAGTGCATACTTGCCACGTGTATCGCACTGCAATATCTCATCCAATGCTCCCAACAACTGTACTAGGCAGAGACATTGGTCCCCTGAGCAGCCTGCCCCAAGCGTAGGAGCTAATGTGTAGCAGAACTGGGATTTAAACCCAATCTGATCGCAGAACACAGCTTCTTAAACAGTATCATCTACTGCATCTCAGGCAAAACTACACAGTCAAATTTAAAATTGAACGTCCAAAACATTTCAGGCAAACTCAATTAAAGAGAAAGCAGAGGTGACAATATTAATAATAGAGCAGAATTCAAGGCAAGAATCATTTAGCAAGGAAGAGGTTGGTCACATTAAATTGATAAAAGGTAAAATCAACATTGAAGATTTAACAGTCGTGAGTTTATTACAACCAACAAAATATCCAAATATTCAAGGCAATAAATATTGTAAATTCAAGGAGGAAGCAACAGAAATTATAGCAGGAGGTTAGATAGCATGCATAGACAAAAATAGTTGATTATGTTGTTTCTAGTTTCAGACATTCACACATAGGTGATTTAAAAAAGTGTATTTACAGAGGACATTCTGGTGACTGCCAGAGGGTAGGGGAGTTGGGGATCTGGGAGAAAGAGGTAAAGGGTTAAAGAGGAACAAATTAGTAGCTGAAAGATGGTCATGGGGATGGAAGTGGAATATGGCATAGGGAATGTGGCCAGTAGTACTATAATGGCTATGTGCAGAGCCAGATGGGTGAGAGAGTAATCGGGGGAATCATTTCATAAACTATATAAATGTCTAACCAGTGTACTGTATACCTGAAACTAATTTTAAATAAATCAAAGAACAACAAGTGTTGGCGAGGATGTGGAGAAAAGGGAACCCTCACACACTGGTGGTGGGATTGCAAATTGGTACAGCCACTATGGAAAACAGTCTGGAGGTTCCTCAAAAAATTAAAAACAGATATACCTTTTGATCCAGCAATTGTGCTTCTGGATATTTATCCAAAGAAAACCAAAATGATAATTAGCAAATATCTATGCATGCCTATGTTCATGGCAGCAATATTTACAACTGTCAAGATATGGAAGCAACCTAAAAGCCCTTCAACAAACGATTGGATAAAGAAGTTATGGTTCATATATACAATGAAATATTATGCAGCCATTAAAAAAATGAATTCTTACCATTAGCAAAGACATGGATGGACGTAGAGGTTATTATGCTGAGTGAAATAAGTCAGAGAAAGACAAATACCATATGATTTCACTTACATGTGGAATCTAAGGAACAAAAAGAACGAACTAATCAAAAACAGACTCACAAATATAGAGGACAATCTGGTGATGGCCAGAGCGGGTAGATTGGGAGATGGGGAGAATGGGGTGAAGGGTTAAAGAAGTACAAATTAGTAGTTGATAGATGGTCACAGGGACGGGGAGCACTGCATAGGGAATGCAGTTAGCATTAATGGAATGGCTAGGTGGAGAGTCAGAGGAGAGAAAGAGCAATTAGGGGGATCGTTTTATAAACTATGTAAATGTCTAACCAATGTACTGTATACTTGAAACTAATAATAAAATAAAGTAAAAAAAATGTATTTAAAAATCAAGGAAATGATAAACACAAAATTAATGATGATCGTTAATTCTGAGAGTAAGTAAAGTAATAGGACATTGATCAATGTGAGTTATTGGTAATGTTCTAATTCTTAAGTTGAGTAGTGAGTTCATAGGTGTTTATTACATGATTATGCTTTATAACTTACACATATACCTCTATATTTTTTAAAGATACAAAAATGCTAGAACAAAAAATAAGAGATTTGAATAAAATAATAAAGTTGAGTTAATGATATATAACATTTTTCCCCTCTACAAACAGAATAATTTGATTCCAAATAATAATGTAAATATATACGATTTTTATTCTCCGACCATAATGACTAAAATCAGGAATTAGTAACAATGTCTCAACAACAACAGAAATAGCTGCAATTAAGTGCTGCATGAAGATTAAAATCACCTTTATAAAAATGTTATGGCATAAAATAAAAAGAAAAAAAACAAGTACAAAATATTTAGAAAATAATAAAAAGTAAAAAGAAAATTCATAAAACTAATGGTATGCTGTTAGAGCTATGCTCAGAGAGAAATTATTATACCCAGATGCATTCTTAACTAAACAAGAAAGACTAAGAAAAATAATTAAGGCTGCAACTGTGTAATATGGAAAGAGAACAAAAAAGAAACCCATGGAAAGCAGTGGAAAAGAAGTAGTAAAGATATAAATGAATAAATTAGAAAACAGAAAAACAGCAGATTTAATAAAGAAATCCAAGAGCTCATTTTTTTCACAAAACCAATAAGTATGACAAACCTTTGGAAAACAAAATTAAGAAAAAAATGACAAACATAAACCAACAAAATAAAGGAGATATAACGACAAAGGGATTTTTTTTTTTTAGTTATAAGGGATAAATTTCTGGATGTTACCAAAATTGACTTTAGAAATAAAAAACCCTGAGTAACCATAGAAGAAAATGAGCAGTTATGAAAGGCTCTTGGTCTAAAAGGTTTTATGGGCATTTTTTCCCCCAAATATTTGAGATTAGAAAGTTCTTGAACTAAATATCTGTTCTAAAACATGTAAAGAAAAAAAAAAGATGGGGAGCTACTCACAACATTTTATTAAGATAACACAAGTTTAGTATTAAAGCTACAAACAAACTTCTCTTCTGCTTATAAAAGCCAAAGTCCTAAATAAAATGTCTGCAAATCAAATTCAGCAAGATCAAGGTGGTTCATCCCAGGAATACAAAGATGGGTTACTGAAGTATAATGAGATGTGATGAAGCATAATAGTTAAAAAAAGTATAAAGGGAATGGATCAAATCAGAAAACTCATAGGCATTCGACAAAATGAAAACACTCATTGATAGTTTCTAAAAAATGAGTGAATTAAAAAACGAAGACACTTCCTCAACGTGCTAAAGAATATATATTTAAAAATAAGCACCAATTTCATAATGAATGGTGAAAATGACACAGGTCTTCTCATCGAAAATTAGGAAACAGATGAATATCATTATTATTTCAAATTAATGTACAAGAAACAGTCAATGTGGTATGGTGAGAAATAAATTAGAATTACAAATATTGGAAAGGAAGAGAAGAATTATCATTGTTTGTAAACGATATGATTATTTATCTAGAAAACTCTGAAATTATCAACTGAAAAACTGATAGGCTTAATACAAATAAATATTAAATAAATTAATAGCTTTTCTAAATACCAACAAGAATTAAGATTGAAACTGAAATTTAAAAATATTTTAGTCGTAATAACAACAAAAAAATAAAATTTTAAGGAATAGTTTTAATAAAAATTGTTTGGAACTAATGAGAACAAAATTATAAAACTTTACTGAAAGCATAAAAGATGACTTAGATAACGGAATATGTGTGCCATAATTTTACACAGGAAGGCTGAATGGTACAAACATATTAATTCCAAAACTAATGTATAGATTTTTTTTTTCAGAATTAATCTCAAAATAAATCATTCTGAAGATTATCTGGAAGAATAAATGGTGAGATTGAGATATTCTGTGATAAAAAAGGGAGATCTTAAACCTCTTAGATGTAAAAACATTACGAAGCTACAATCACAACAGAAGCATGTTGATGGTGTAAAAAAATGAACAGACACTTCAAAGCACGTCGACAGACAGCTTTAAAACAAAATCCAATATACACACTCGGACACGAAGTACACTCTTAGAGGCACATACTTAAATGCACATTATCACACAATTATATGAGAGCATATGTACACGTATGAATGCATATCAATCCACACACAAATACCTAATACCAATTCACATGTTAGTTATACAAGACAGGATGTATCTAAGAGCAATGAAAAGAGGTGAAGCCACAGGGCCACACGGACTCGGAGGCGGGCGACGTCCCTCTCGGGTCAGGTAGGGCTCTCTGGGGTTTGAAAAGTAGGGTGAGCCATGAAGAATGAAGGCAATTTCAGGGTAACAGTTTCCATCACCTGACGTAATGCTCAGTATATTACATTTCAAGATGTGTTTGATGAGTAGGGAAAGGAAAAAAGAAAGATGGAAGGGAAGGAGGGAGGGCAGATAGGGGAAGGAAGAAAGGAAGGCAGAGCACACCTTGTTGAGGACTTTGGGGGGCTAGTGGGAGAGCAGGCCAGCCAGAGAGCATCCCTTCCAGGACCCAGCACAAGGCCTGGCACAAAGCAGGAACTTAATACATGATCGTTGAATTAATTAGTTAGATCTCTACTCTCTGTACTAGGCTATACTTGTCTTTGTAACACTTAGCCGTACCTGAAATCACATCCTATGTTGGTTTATTTATTCTGTCCATCTGTCTCGCTGGAATGTAACCTCAACAAGGACGGGAACTGTGGATATCTTCTCACCCCTAGAATAGTACATGCTGCATAGGTAGTCATCAAAAATTATTTGTCGAATAAATAAAGAAAGGCAGAAGAAAGCTGTGGAAGGCACTGAATATTAAGCTCAGCAAAATGGCCTTCGTATTGTTGGATCTGGGCCACCATGGGACACAATCGTATTTGTCATGGAAGGGCGGCTTGTAGAGCATGCTGTTTTTATAGCTGCCCCCTGTTTTTCAAACGAGGTAACTCTCCTCTCAGAGAGGAGAGGCTTCTATCATGGAAATGGATTGGAATAGCCACAGCAAGTCAGGAGACACTACCTGAATGAGAACTGCCAGATCAAAGAAGGATTAAAGCCTAAGGTGGGGGAAGGGTACACATTTCATTTTCCGGACTTGTTCAGGCAGCATCTGGGGCCCAGCTCATAATTCACAGATGCCCTCAGAGGTGAACCGAGCTCCAGGCAGAGCCAGCTTCCTGGCTGCATCAGAGAGGAACTTTAAACTCCTGGGAGTGAGAATAGGGAGCTGTACCTGCCTGCTCTCCCCATCCTGTACCCACCCTTCATAGAGTAAGAGCACTCACCATACCTCCCATTCCTGAAATCAGAATGAGGTGCCGTCAGGAGAGGTGAGGTGCAAACCCAGCCTGTCCAGGCCAGCCAACGTGTGCTCTTCACCCACAGGTCTCACTGATGCTCCTGGGACATCAGGAAGCCTAGCTGTACCTGCCTGTCATAACGAGCTCTAGCTGCTCAGCGGAGGTGCCTTCCTCGACATCTAGGTCCTTTTAAACTCAGACCTGGCCCAGGCCAACACTCTCAAATCCAGTTTCTGGTCTGAGAGGCACCTGCTGTGCACTAGGAACCTTGCTAGGCACGTTACGATCATTATCCCATTTAATGCTAACAATAGCAATGCAACGTAAGTATCATTATGTTCATTTTACAGATTGAGAAAGAGGGGTGCCGGGAGGAGGCAGGCAGGACGAAGCCTGCATTCCTCCTCACTGGTCTGGCCCCTGCGCCTCGCCTAGCAGTCTTCTCTGCAAAAAGACATGCCACCCTCACCCCTCTGCTCCTGCCAGGCCAGGCTATTTCAAATTCCTTGAATTTTTCAGTGAAGTTTTAAGTGAAGGACATCAGCCTTTTCTTGATCATGCAGCTCCCTCTTCTAGGCATGCCCTTGCTGCCCAGAACGTCTGGTGAACTCTAGTTTCAAGCCTCCAGAGAAGAGTCGCCTCTTCCATGAAGCCTTCCCAGGTCATAACCTAGAAAACTTGGCCTTCCCTCTTCAGTGCCCCTGCACACTCCTCTATCCTGACACATGTGACACACGAGTATACTCACGCATGTGCATGTCCAGCTACTCAACTAGACTATAAGCTCCTTGAGGTATGGGGCTCGGATTTCTTTCATAAATCCGGCACCTAAATAGGAACTGCATAAGGGTTCACCAAACGACTTGCACAGACGAACTTGTTTTGAGCCCAGCTCTCTCTGGTTCCAGCACCTTGACAGCCCCCCTCACACACTCACACAGCAGAGGGTGTTTTATACACAACACAGGTCCAAATGGTGTATGGGTATCTTAATGGCTTATGACAACCCTCACTTTACAAGTGTAAATGACATGATTTTTTTTTCTGCTGCTGAGGACATGATACCAGAGAAACGGCATCATAACAAATAAAGTAATGGAGACAGAGATTTGCACATTTGTCCCATCTTATGATCCAGGGACAGCGGACTCTTGCTCATGGTCTAGATCAGAATCAACATTGAGATCAAGCGCAGACATGTGGTAGGGCTGGGACGATGCCTGTGGAATGAATGAGTAAAGGAGCAGAACACGTCTCACCTCCTTTGTCAGCATGGGGTGCAGCCCATCCCCCCTCACCCCACCATCAATACATAAACATGTCATACAGAATCCGAGTGGGCGCTCAGGGGTGGCAAGGAGGGAGGGAGAGAGAGAAAAGCTGGCCGAGGCTTGGCTTCCTTCTTGATGATGCTTTGTGCTTTCGTCAAGCAGCAACCTCCCAGGGCAGGCGTGGGAAGATCATGGGGTTTTCAGCCAGGCAGACCTGGACTCAAATCCTGACTGCCACTAACAAGCCCTGTGACTTCAGACATGCCCATGGATCTCTCTGAGCCTGAGTCCTCAACTGCAAACGAGAGATAAAAACACTTGCCCCAGAGAGAACTATGGGGATTCGAGATGATCCACATAAACTCTTTTAAGTATTGAATAATGTAAAAGTACTTCGTCAGCTCAAAATTTCTGTAAACATACAAAAAAATTCACATCATCATTATTTTCAACTTAGCCTCCTAATAAGGGGTGGAAGCGCAGAGAGCCTTGGTGACTCATCACGAAAATCCATGTGGACTTCTGTGCTGGAGCCCTACAGTGGAGTCTCTGGTCGCTTTGCCAGCCTCACAGGGAGGCACTGACAGGGAGCCAGGAGGCAGCCGGGGCAGAGCAGGCACTGGCCTGGAGGCGTGGTATGCCTCCCATTTCCAAGTCTTCACCCTTGGGAGTTCCTCTCCCACTCTCCTGGGACCATTAACCTACATATCCTGGAAAGGTCCTAAACTGGGGCCTCCAAGCAGGGAAGGCAGCCAGCACCACAGCTAAAAGGACACAGATGGACAGAGGACAGAGTCCTTCTCTGCTGTGCTTTGCGAGTGGGAAAGCATAGGCGACCTCCTAGACATGGTGTCTGCTCCAGCAGGAGGGGCCGCAGCACCTCGCAGTGGCTTCAGGACCAGTGAGGCACGTGTGTGGAAGAGCGGTCCCCATGTCTGCCCCTGGCACTGCTCCTGGGAATATCTCGATGTTGAGGGAACACTGAGGTGACCCTTTGTCAAGTCAGCCTCTTCTGTCACCCACCACTCAGTGTTAGATTATGTCCCTTCTGATGCCAGCTCCACTCCACCGACCTGGCACCACAGCTCCTGGGTCGTGAAAAGTAGAAGGAAGAGAAAAGCCAGTATTGGCATACCTGCTGTGTGCCAGGGACTGTGCTAGGCAATTCTCAAACTTGCTCTCTCTAAGATTCACAACAACAGTATGAGATGGATGGTACCCATTTTGATAGGTGAGGAAATGAGGTTCAAAGCAGTTAAGTACGGCTGCTGAGATCACACAGCTTGTGAGAGGGGAAATGGGAGTTGGACCTAGTTCTGTCTGATTGGAAAACCCATTTTCCTTGTGCCGTAGCATCCTTGGATTTGCACGTACTGGGCCCTGTGCCGGGCAGCAGAGGCTGGACTCAGGGAACCCCCAGTTGATTGGACGCCGTCTCTTTATTCAAGAAGCTCGCAGTCTTATTGGGGAGACAGAGATGAAAACCAGAGTTCAAGTGTGGGTTCCTTTACAGTCTTTCTCTGTGATCTTGCGTGGTTTCTGGAATGAGCCCTGGGGCCCCCAAGAGGCACCCTATTCCCCAGAGAGCTCTGCAGAAATAGGGAAGTCGGGGTCTGCCAGGCTCCGGTGAAAGAGTCCTCCTGTCTCTGCCATTCTAATCTCTTTCTGCTCGGAGTCCCTTCTTCTAGCCTCTTTGCTTCGCTGAGGGGGAGAAGGTGGTGCTTACAGACAGCGCCTTCCTCCACAACAGACTTGGAGGAGTGGCAGCTGCCGTTCCCCTCCGCCAACATCCTCGCTCTCCCCTCTTTGGCACACACAGCAAGTTGCATTTCCCGCCTCCCTGGTGGACGCATGCGCCATGTGACTGAATCCTGGCCGGTGGAGAGGAAGTGAAGGCGATGCCCGCGCAGGCTCGGCCCACGGAACCTCCACGCGTAACCCGTCCTCCTTCCCTAACCACCCTTTCCGGAACACCTCCCTGTGTCATATCTTTTCTTCTTGAAACCTGGAACCCAGAGATGGGGCACCTTCCCCAGGCTTGGCTGAACTTTAGCAGAGAAAGCAGGACACCCTGTCTCCTGCCTCCATACACACACCACTGGCCCCGTTGTGGATCCCCTAGGGCAGCCACAAAGCCCACTTGCTGTTCCAGCTGCCTCGGCCCAGCCGATCCGCACCGGGCTCACACTCCACTAAGCTCCAGGCTTCCCCAACATCCACATGTTGCTGCGGAGGTTTTCTGTCCAGTGCACAGTTCTGCCTCGGGAGTGCAAGCAGGGCTCCCGGTGCTGTGTCAACGTGTCAGGACACGAGTCAGATGCTGGGGATGGATTGGAATAGTAGCTAAGCCACTCTCAACTGTGTGAACTTGGACAAACCACATAGCCTCTCTGAGCCTCAATTTCCTCATCCGAAAAACGGGGGTAATACTCTCTACCTTGGAGGTCAGTATGATGGTTAAATAGGGTCTAGACAGTAAACTGTAAAGTGCTTCCTGTGTCAGATGAATCGTTTCTGTGAGAAGGAGAAAGCGGGCCCTGAATGAACTAGAGCAGTAAATCTTGAGGCTTTGTTTAGATTTGGGGGTCGGGGTGGGAAGGGATGGAGGCAGAAGGGAAGAGCAGGGAGAGGCTGAGAGTCAGGGACAGCTCGGTCGATCGTAACCAGGGCACGCAACTCACAAGTCTCAGAGCTCCTCCTTCTTGCTCGCACGTTTCCCTCAACAGCTCTCTGAGGTGCGACCTTTTTCACTAAGATGAAGTGGAGAGCAGTGGAGGGACTTGTCCAAGGTCACACAGGCCTGAGGGATTAGTTCCAGGTCCTCTTCTCTTCTCTAGCTATACCCACTCCACTGGCGATTCTCATCCATCTCACGGGTTTGAATATCGTTCACCCAGCGATGACTGCCGAGCGTGTACCTTCAGCCCCACTCTCTTCCCCGGCCCCTAGACTACATGCAACTGTATGCTGAGCATGTCCCCTCAATGTCTAGTGGGCACCAAACCTTCCTAAAAGAGTCCCAGTTCTTTCCCGCAAAATCCGCATCTCCCATATTATACCCATCACAATTAATGGCAACTCCATTCAAGTTGCTCAGGCTAACAGCTCAGAGTCACCCTCCTCATGCTCTCACGACTGCTCGTCTCACCCATCGGCAAATCTCTCTTCCTTCAAAACAGATCTCCAGTGTAACTGCTTCTCATGACCTCCACGGCCACCCTTTAGTCAAAGCCTGCCATCCTTTGCTGAGTTTACTGCAGAAGCCTCCTAGCAGACCCTCCTGCTTCCACCCTTGTTCCTTATACTGTCTTACACAAAGAAACTAGAGTGATTTTCACAAGACATAAATCTGATCATGTCATTTTCCTGCATGAAATCCTTCAGTAGCTTCCCTTACTCTTGGAATGAACTACGAACTCTGCTTGTGGCCTCAAATCTGGTGCCGGCTGCACGGCCAACCTCACCTCCTTCCACTTCTCCATCATTGCTTCTCCTGCATCCCTTCATGCATCCCCGGCAACCATGCTTTGCCCAGACACCTAAGCACCTCCTGCCTCGGGGTATCTGTACTCACCGACCCTCATGCAGAATACGGTACCATCTCTCAGATGCCCACAGGAATGCCTTTCTCATGTCATTCAGGTCTCTGCTCAAATGCCATCTTAGAGAAGAGCAACTTGATCACTTTTCTAGTATCCTGTGTCCCACTTTACTTTCTTTGAAAGCACTAATCACTACCTACCATTTGCTTTTTGTCTGTCTCCCTCCATTAAAATATAGGCTTCATGAGGACAGCGACGCTGACCCTTATACTTTGTTTCCAATTCCCAGCATTCAGAACAGGCCAGGAACATTGTAGCAACTCCATAAGTATTTGTTAAGTAAGTAAATGCAGCAACGAATAAATAGTTGAGTCAATAAACAAAGGAAGCAAGTGTAACCACAGAGTCCAGGGCTCTTGTTTGAAGACAGTTTCCCCTTGGTGGCTGCAGAAAAGCACCAGGGGAACTGGACCCTAGGTGGCCACGCTCCAGAGGGTTAGTCTCAGCCATCTGGAACTTCACTTAGGGAGAACAATTTAAGCTGTCTGGTCACGTGGCTGAGGCTGTCCCTCGATGAAGTACTCCAGCTAGGAGAGCAGTCATCTCCCCGGCTCTCCTGCTTGCCCTGAACTTGCCTGAAGACCGAGCCCCGGGCCTAGCAAGAAGAATTTAATCAGCGCCGAGCAGATGTGGGAATCTTCAGCTCAGCCCCGATCGGAGCTGGACCGGCATTAATGGCCAAGGGATGGAGAGAGAGGGCCTCCGCTGAGACTCTGCCATGTGCTCAGGCCAAACCGCACATGCCTTGGGCATCATCCTCCAGAAAGCATTTTCAGGGCTCCCGGCGGACATCCCAGTGCTTTGCTGAAATAGCCTCTTTAATTATACAACAGCAGGTGACAAAGACTAATCTTCTTCGGCAGAAACTCCCTGGTGCTTGGTGTGCTTCTCACAGTTGAGTCCATCATTGCAGAGGCCCAGACTCTATGGGCTGGAAATTGAGTGTTTCTCGCAGCTGCCCATGGGAGCTGCCAGTGTGGGGGGCTCGGGTCAGAGGGGTCCAAACCAGTCTGGCAGGGAGATACCACAGCTGGTGCTCAAGTAAGGGCCTTGGGTCTTTACATGTCCAACTTGGGGTGATCTGTATTGTTCCACTTTAAGTTTGGGGTCACTTTTTGGCCCTGGAAAATATTTTCCTCCGTGACTCTGAGAGTGATATTCTCTGAAAGGAAAGGGGCAGGGCCGGGAAAAACCTCCGTGGGGCATCTTCCACGTGTTTAGCGTTTCCTGCACCTTTGCACCTTTAACCCTGTGATCTGGGCTGCATCGTTGCCATTTTTCAGATGTGGAAACAGAGGCTCAGAGAAAGGTGAAGGGCTTTTCCAAGGTAAGACAGAATATTCCAGAGTCCCAGATAAAGACCACTCATTGGCTTGAGGGTTGCCTCCATGGGAACCGAACTGCCTGGATCCTCGGACCCGCACCCAGGGATTTCCACACTCAGAGGCCCCATCTCCTCTGCTCTGAATGGGCCGGTTACGCCACGGGCAGGGGCTGGAAGGGTTTGGCATGGTGTCGAATGGAGGTGGGCTGGGAACAAAGGGCTACAGAAGCCTTGCAGAGGGACCGATCGCTTTGGGTGAGAGGAGCAGATGGGCCTGAAGAAACCATAATAGTTCTGAGACAAGGGAAGGACGTCTCGGGCAGAGGGCACAGCATATACAAAGACCCAGAGGCACAGTGAGAAGACAGACAGGGCACTGGCTTGGGAGGGTTTGGGGGGAGGGCCCCACCAAGAGAACATCTCATTCTGCCAGCAGTGGGGCCCTCTGAGGTTACTGGGCAGGGCAGGGCATGCTTAGAGCCTCATTTTCAGATTATCTGGACTACTGAGTGCAGGACAGATTGGAAGAGCTGAGCCTAAAGCCTGCTCCCTTCTTTTAGGAAGATAAGCCTCCAAAATCCTTTAGTCTTGAGAAGTAAACTTAAACCACCTGGGGACACAGAAAATACGTTTCTTTGGTGCTGGTGACATCCTCCCACTGGCCACCTCCCTCTGCTTCCCTCAGTCTCCTGTCCGGGAGCCATTCCGGAGGCGACTGCCCCAGCAAACTCAGATGGTGGGGAGGCCACAAAGCCTGGTGGGACCAGGGCGAGAGGCTGTCCCTGCCCAGGCACACATGGAGCCTGGAGTGACAGAACTTGACCTGAGGCCAGGAAGACTCCAGGGGGAAAAGAAGGGAAGGGTGGCACAGGTCGTCTGAGAAAAAAGGCACCAGCTTGGCCCCGATCTCCCTCTCACTGAGTGAGCTCAGGGATGTTCCTTTCCCTCTCTGGCTTCGGGGTCTCTGTCACTAAAGTGAGGGGAAGATGCTATGCTATTGCTGACAATCTGCTATGCTATTGCTGACAATCTGGAAGCAGCCAAAAGCTGTAGCTCAAAGCCTGCCTGACTGTCAGTTCGCCCTCCTTCCTTCCACAAAGTGCCATGAAATGCCTACTCTGTAGGATGCTCTGAGTGAGGCTTCATGGCTGCAAAGACAGATGAAAGTACTACCTGTTTACTAAAGCATTTGTATATGCTGTTAAGTGAGAAAAGCATGCTACAAAAGAGGATGTCATACTTGCGTGTCTGAATTTTGTGGGTATGCGTATATAACAGATATACAATAACAAACAATTGAATAGAAAACTGGAATGATATCTACTAATGGAGCTGTTTTTTGAGTGGTGGTGATATTTCTTTTGAACTTTGGGACTTTTTTCCTCCCAACTTTTTTGCATTATACTTTATTACTTTTGAAATTAAAAATCAATAGCAATAGCTAGCCTTTACTGAGCGCTTGTTAACTGCCATTCTTCTAAGAGTTTTGCATAATGAACTAATTTAATTCATGCAACAAGTCCATGAAATGGGTCCTATTATTATCGCATTTTACAGATGAGGAACCAGAAGCAGAGAGAGGTTAAACGACCTCTCCCAGGGTCACACAGTTCAGAGGTAGTGGAGCCAGGGTTCGAGTCTCCGAAAGTGGCAATCTGACTGAAAAGGATGCATTTCTACCCGTTCGACAATCGGCCTCTGACGAGCAGCAGATGCCACTGATGAACAGTGGCTCCCTGCGGCAGAGGGAGGAGAAACACCAAGACTTGCTCATAAGTGCCCGGAGGTGTCACCCGGGGTGCATGCAGCAGGGGCTGTGCAGGGCTCTGGGCTCCGAAGTTCTGGGCGAGACTTCTTACTGTAGTTGCCA
>NW_011888916.1:4321862-4322429 GCF_000151845.1 Pteropus vampyrus
TATACTTTATTACTTTTGAAATTAAAAATCAATAGCAATAGCTAGCCTTTACTGAGCGCTTGTTAACTGCCATTCTTCTAAGAGTTTTGCATAATTAACTAATTTAATTCATGCAACGAGTCCATGAAATGGGTCCTATTATTATCGCATTTTACAGATGAGGAACCAGAAGCAGAGAGAGGTTAAATGACCTCTCCCAGGGTCACACAGTTCAGAGGTAGTGGAGCCAGGGTTCGAGTCTCCGAAAGTGGCAATCTGACTGGAAAGGATGCATTTCTACCCGTTCGACAATCGGCCTCTGAAGAGCAGCAGATGCCGCTGATGAACAGTGGCTCCCTGCAGCAGAGGGAGGAGAAACACCAAGACTTGCTCATAAACACGGCGGAGTGCCCGGAGGTGTCACCCGGGGTGCATGCAGCAGGGGCTGTGCAGGGCTCTGGGCTCCGAAGTTCTGGGCGAGACTTCTTACTGTAGTTGCCAGTGACATGCAAGATGTGTTCACAAAGGCATGAGGGTGGGAACCGCTCAGGGCTGTCCCAGGACATGCAGCACCCAGAAGCGTGGGGC
>NW_011888916.1:4322479-4345140 GCF_000151845.1 Pteropus vampyrus
AGACTTGCTCATAAACACGGCGGAGTGCCCGGAGGTGTCACCCGGGGTGCATGCAGCAGGGGCTGTGCAGGGCTCTGGGCTCCGAAGTTCTGGGCGAGACTTCTTACTGTAGTTGCCAGTGACATGCAAGATGTGTTCACAAAGGCATGAGGGTGGGAACCGCTCAGGGCTGTCCCAGGACATGCAGCACCCAGAAGCGTGGGGCATTGTGATAGGGGGAGGAAGGTGAGCACATGCGACATCACGGCAAACTGGCCAA
The DNA here is from genome assembly GCF_000151845.1 of Pteropus vampyrus. Lineage (NCBI taxonomy): Eukaryota > Metazoa > Chordata > Mammalia > Chiroptera > Pteropodidae > Pteropus > Pteropus vampyrus. Next base: position 4,322,739 of record NW_011888916.1, read on the forward strand.
GTGCTCCGATGGCCTCTCACGACGCCTCTAGGGAGAGTGTGTCCGTTACCAAGTGTGTGAATTTGTGGGTGCCAGCATCTCCCCAGGAAGGTGACCTCCCCACTCCCTGAGAATCTAAGGCAGGTTTGCATAAGCTTTCCATACACATTCCATCCTTCCATTCCACAAGCCTGTGTTGAGTACGTGCTGTGCGTCAGGCACTGTGGGGTCACCCCATATCTGAGATTGTTTCCAGGACTCAAGCGTGCCCTGGGAGGCGGGGTCACAAGTTCCGGGGACCTGACCCTGTGTCTGAGGGTCCTGTCCCACCGTTTGCTATTCTTTGTTAGACCCTGAGCATGTCATTTGTCCTCTCTGGGACGCAGTTTCCTTCTTTGCAAAATGAGGTCTTAATTCATACTCTCAAGGTTGTTATAAGTTAATACTAATAGTAGTAGTAGTAGTGATAATAATAATGCAGAGCACTGAACACAGGCCAGACTTGGTTCTAAGCGCTTTGCATATATCAACTCCTTCTCCCCAGTGGGCTGGTCTGAGTGCCTAAGGGGCTTGCTCAGCTTTGGGCCTGGCACAAGGGAGCACCCGTGGCTGTTGGCTTTGCTGGAACAGTCGCCTCTGGCCCGAGGAGGCATGCGAGACGGGAATATGCCAGGCACGTTCTGGGGCCGGCAGGCAGATGAGGCTGGCTGGAGCTCGGGGCCCGTGATTAATATAACATTAATGAAATTGTCAAATTGACCTTGTCAGTGCCTGCTCCATCCAATTACATGGCCGTGGCCCCCGTGAATGGGGTTAAAACAGGAGCGCACATAAGAGACAGCAAGACCACGGCCGTGGGAGAGAGCACTGCCCGGGAACCCTGCAGAAGGGCCATTCCTGCAGCCAGGCCGACCACTTCTGGCCGTCTGAAAACTGTGGGGCACTCTCAGAGCACAGCGTCCCCTGACTCTGGAGAAAATGCAGCTGAGCATCCTCTCTTCATCAGACAAGGGTGCTCCACACCCTGCCTGATGCCCCCAAGACGTGCCCTGCCACTCTGCTGGGCATGGGACACGTGGTGAGCAAGACACCATAGCTGTCTTTGAGGAGTCCTTGCTCTGCGGGGTGAGACAGACATGGAAACACAGAGAATTCGCCAAATGTGAGCAATGCCTGGCGACGGCAACCCAGACAAGGCACACCTAGATCAACCCGGCACTCAGGAGTTTGCCAGAAAACAGGGGCACCCGAGGTGGGAAGTGACCCAGAATAGAGGGCTGGGCAGAGTACAAGGGAGGGCGGGCATCCTCAGGGGACAGCCAGGTTTCAGACAGAGGGACCTCGGAGCAATGTTCTGCAAAGAAGCCAGGGCTATGTGGGAGTCTGCTCATGGTGCGGGGTGCTGGGAGCAGGATGGGGGTGCTGGGCCAGCAGAAGGGAAACCCAGAACAGCTCAAGGTGTCTGGAGAAGAGAGGCTGGTGGGGTCACACGATGACGGGCACAGTGAGCTTCTCTGAGGAAAAATTTTCCAAGAAATGGGCCCCAACAGTCCTGCCTGAGTAGAGAAGACTGGTCCTCTCTGGAAGGGCCAGGCAAGGCTGGGGTAGAGTGGACATTTGAGGAATCATGGTGCCAGCAGCAGCTTGACCGACTTCAGATTTCTGAGGAAGACCCTGGGCACAGACCTGCTCCCCCCGGGCCTCGGCCAGCAGCACTTAGTCCTGGTGCTGGGGACGGCCTGCCACTCCCTCCCTCTCGCTGTGGCATTTCCTGCGCTCTTCCAACCACGTGGCGCTTTGCGGCTGACTGAGCTTGCTTATATCCCTTCAACGAGATCTTTACCATGGCACTAGAAGGCTGCATCATTTTTCCCATTTCACAGTTGATGAAACTAAGGCTCAGAGCAACCACATGTCCCTGCCTAAGGTTTGTTGATAATGGAGGTGAGACTCATGCCTATTTATTCGGAACTAAAATGCTATGCTCATTCGATTACCACGTGGCTATCTTGAAGGGAATAGGGGACTAAAGCTAGACCTCGGCACGAGTAGTGGCTGGAGACAGGCAGCTTCTGGGTGGCCCCTCACTTGATAGGCCATCACTTGTCTTATTTCACCAAAAGATAATCCCACCAACTGCACTGCTAGGGCTCAACAGGGGCCCCAAAATAATGTGGATGTTGTCTTTAAGCAAAGTGATTCATGTTCGGCCATGGATTCCTATTACTAGTGCCACAGTGCCCCCAGGGAGGTCAGATCCCTAGTTCCCTCCCATCAAAGGACATCACCGCCCACTTGTTCAGCCGAGCTGGAAACAGCAGCGTCATCCCAAGGCCCCCTCTTCCCCTCTAATCAGCAGGTCGCAGTGACTTTACCCCAGACAGACATTTCCGTTTTGATCTGCCCTGCCCACCCCTTCGTTTCCACAACCCCTGCCTTGCTCTGGTCTCCACGGTCCTTGCAGGGACCCTGCACTCAGTCTCTCGTTTTCCCTCACTCTAGTCTCACCCCATCCTGTTGATCATCTACAGTTCCACTAGCGTGGTCCATCTGAAACACCAATCTGACCTCGTCGTGCCCGAGCTCGACACCCTTCAATGACTCCCTGTGGCCACCACAGAGCAGAGTTCAGCTTGTTAGCTGGGCACATGAGGCCCGCAAGCCCAGTGCCTGGCCCCAGCCACCCCACAGCCTTGCCTCTCAACACGTCATTCGGACTCATGCTCCAGGCCCCGAGCTGAACCTCTTGCGGTTCCGAGAGGACACTGAGCTTTCTCAGTCACTCCTTCATTTACTTCCCCAGCCATTTATCCGACTGTGTAGCCCCTATCGTATGCTGGGCACTCTGCTAGTCACTGTGTTTATGAAACTTACATTTTAGCTGGTGGTGAGGGATAGGATGATATTCAGATATATGTATCAGGATGAGAAAAAAATAAAGCAGCAGAAGAGGGCTGGGGAGTGCCCTGGGCTGGGGTGCGACATGTGTGCACTCTCAGACTGGTGGGCAAGGAGAGTGTTTCTGATGAGGGAGAAGTGGGCAAAGAGCTGAGGGAAGTGGGGGCCACCATGGGGATGTCAGGAGGGAGAGGGCTTGATGCCCACAGACCTTACCTCGCCCCCTTCCCTCTGCTTGTAACGCCCTGTGCCCCCCCTCGGGCCAGCTCTCACCTGAGAATGGGCGTGACAGTCACCTCCTCAAGGACATTCAAAGAAAATCAACCCATCTTTCTATGCCTCTGCGGTACCCCATGTGGTTTCTGTCCCAGGACTTCAACATCAAAGAACTCAATTTTTCTATCTCTACTTGTTCATTCATTCATTCATTCACTCATTCATTCATTTGTTGAACAAAACTGCTTGAATAGCCCCTGGGGACCGGGCCCAGTGCTCTGGCTCGGGATGCATCTGTCACCTCCCCATGAGTTCCTGGGAGCGGGGGAGGGACTCTGCTGCTCACCTCATTATCCCAGTGCTAGCACAGCACCTGGCCCAGAATGGCTGCAGGCCACTATTTGCTGAGTGAATAAACATTTGAGATCATTTTATTGAAATACTTCAGAGTAAATTTGGAGACAGGCAATCCTCTACTCAGGAGTAATTTAATAACCACAAATGCCTTTAACACAGTGGGGAGGGGAAAAAAATAGGTGTGTGTGTTCCCTTATTGCTGCTTTTAAAATAAATGGCATTTTAAAATAAAGTGTCCCCATACAGCATATAGAACGTGGCCACATGATGAAATAAATAAATATCTGGTGAAATTATGCATTGCAAAATAGACTATTTCTGGTCTTTTGGTTATTAAATTTAATCACTTTTGAGCTGTGGCCCTACTCTTTTTCCTAGAGGCAGGTACGCTTTTGATTAAAATGTGGGCCCCAGAGCACTTTCACGGGGGAAGGCTGAGCTACGTCCCCAGAGGAGCTGTAGCGAAACCAGCAAACAGGATGATGGGGCTGAGGCAACGGTCACAATTTGCGTCTCGCTTGATGGACGTGTTTATTCCCAGACAGAGTGCACGGCAGTCACGGGGCGTATGGAAATCTTGCAATTAAGGTGAAGTCTAATTAGTGACCACATATGCAAAATACAAAGGGACCTCCGGTGACAGACACTCTGATTGGCTCTGAAACGTGATTATCTCACTCCGGTCCTTGCCTCAGCCAGCCTTCAACTGAATTACAGGAGTTGGGGGGTGGGGGATGCCTCTTAGCGCCATACATGGATTCTCTGGGGACAGCTCGTCCTTCGCAGTCAGTCGTGACACCTCGGTCCCCAGAGGAGAGCACCGGTTTCTGAATCCACCAGACTTGGATTTGAATTCTGACTCGGCCGTTATTTCCGCTCCGGCCTCGGCAGTCTCATATTCCTAATGGGAGTGGTGACGACCATCTCAGAGGGCCATGAAGGATCAGGAAAGGGCTTGGTGGGGACTCACTTCAGGGAAGTCGCTCACCAAATTGGGTCACATCCGCCGCCTTTGCCCTCAGCGCATCCATGCAGGTGAGACTGCTTAGCTCAGGATGGAGCCCTGCTGGGGGCCGGAGCCAAGAGCTGTTACTACTACATCCTCCACTGTGCCCACAGGACCCAGGATAGGCTTCCTCTCGACCTTTCTGTACTTAAGGACCTAACTCCACACTGAGCAATTAATTTTATGTGTCCACAAGGGCAAACCTGGCATAAGCTATTTCCCCCTTAATCCTAACAGTGCTCGGGAGCAGAGGCAGCAGAAGGGCTGTGGGGCAGACACTGATGGCGAAGCTTGTCAGATCCGGAGTTCTGGCCTGGAGACAGCAATGTTCCCTGAGCTGGGACTGGCGTCAAGAGGTGATTTCAAAACTATCGAAGAGAGCCCAGAAGTGTGTGGCATCAGTTTACATTCCTATAACATTTTACAGTTTAAAAAGTGTCTTCAGCTGATCTCACCTTTATTCCTCTCTAAGCTTGTGGGCGGGGTGGGGCGCGGGGAGGTAATGCCAATCCCACTTGACTTTGAGCTGCAGGCCCAGGTCTGCATCTCAGGTACATGGAACCCCACCACGCATAACATTTTGGAAACTTTTTGCTTTCCGCTTTTTACTTCATATCTCCTTTTTGTTTGTTTTAAATATTTAAATGTTTATTAAAACATTACAGAGGCCTCTTTTGCACTCTTCCCCATCCCATCCCTGAGAAAGACTCTCCCAGAGCTGGGATGTATCTTCCTGCCCAAGTTTTCATACTTTGACTGCACATCTGTACGTCCATAAACAACCTATAGACTCATTTTGCATGTTTTAAGATTTTACGTAAGTAGTCTCAAACTCTCAGTTTCATTCTGCCACTTACTCCTTTGACTCCATATTATGCCTTTGAGATGTATTTTTGCTGACGTATGTAGCTCTGGTTCATTTTTAGCTGTATGGATTTTCACCCTATGAAGAAAGTCAGTGTGTGTGTATTTGTGTGTGTGATGTGTATAGCTATCCTGTTATTGGACATTTGCTTCCACTCTTTCTACCGTCCTGTGTTGCTTTACAACACAGGAACCTTGTACATGACGGTGAACCTTGAACATGCTAGAGTCTAACCAGGGGAACAGAGACGCTCCTCTGATTTTGTCACATAGCGCGGGGCCTGGCACCTCAGAGGCTCTGCCAGTGGTGATTACCAGGAGGCACTCAGGCTGTGATGAAAGAACAGTGGACTTGGTCTCCGAAGGACCTGGACTTAAATCTTGACCCTCTCACTCATTAGCTGTGTGACCCTGTGCAAAAAATCTAACCTCTCCGGGCTGCGGCATCCTCATCAGGAGAAATAAAGACAGTTACACCAACCTCCCAACAAACACTCTTATTGTGGTGACTGAGTATATGACATTTTTATGTCCTATAACTATCTCTCCAATCTCTGTAAAACAGGAGGAGCTCAATAGAGCTATTGGAAAAACTCTCTGATCTGGGCAGAGGCAAGTTCCTGTTGGCTGCCCTTCTCATTCCGAATTAGGAAGTCTGGATCAAAAGCTCAGTCTTAAAAACGAAAGAAAAAGAATGAGAGAAAAAGAGAACTAAAGAAAACAAGCCGCCTTACAATCATAACTTAAAACCTAGGGGAGCCCACCCCACCTCCAAATCTGGCTGTGGTTTCTAGTCCATCTGTGCCTTTGGTTGGCCAACACTGGAAATCTCCAGAGGATGTACTTGGTCTTGGGCCAGGCTTCCTGAAGGGCAGCTCCACCCTGCAAAGCCCACCTGCCCTACTGGGCCTTGTGAAAGGCAGCCCAGACAGGGCTACAGAGGGTTAAATCTCTTCCTCCTCCAAGAGATTGGAGCCAATGAGGTTTTCTGCTTAAATGGCCTATAACTATCTCTCCAATCTCTGTAGCTCATACAAGTGCACAAATCAGCAAAATGAAAATAATTTAAAGAGCCATTGGAAAGAAGAATTCCAGACTCCCTCCTTCTGCCTGCAATGTTAGCCTCTCAGTAGCAGCTCTCATTTTTCATATCCAGAGCCAGGGGCTTCCCACCAGTTTGGAGAAAGTGTATCAGAGGCTGAAATCTGCTCCCTCGCAGGAGGGAAGGGAGGGGGCACAGGAGCACTGTACCCCACCTGGAGTACTTTGTGGTTTCCAAACACTGTCTCGGCCATGATGATGCTGCCAGGGCCGCGCCAGCTTGCGGAGGTCAGTGTAGCAGGGACAATAACATACTTATAACTGAGAAACAGAGGCCCTAGAAAGGAAGGTACAGACCCAAAGTCCCACACAGGCACAGCAGGATGGATGCTCCCAGCCAAGGGCTCAGCGCTCAGCACTCCCGCTTCTCTCTCACTGAAAGAGAGGGCAGTGCCTGTGAGTGAGCACCCACCACGTGCCTGCTGTGTGCGCAGCCCTTGATGCAGCAGCCCTAAAACATCGGCACTGTTATTCTTGCTGTAGAGCCGATAAACGTGAGGACGCAGAAGGCTGAGTAACTTGGCCGAGGTCATGCTACTGAGAAGCAGTGGAGGAAAGGCTCAAACCCATACTCTCTCCGCAGCACACTTTCCATGGCGTCGAGGAAGTGCTTAGGAGAGACCGGACAGAGAGACACGTTCAGCCTGCAATCTGCCCCCTCCCCAGCTCTGCCTCTGCCACCCCTCATGGGCCTGCACAGAGCGGGTCCAGGGCATGGGAGCTGCACGAAGGAGGTGCTGCTTCAGACACCATCCCCTGGGTACTCCCCGTCTGGACTCTGCATTATGGTGCTCACCACCTGCTTCCCAACTAGCATTGCCAAGACTCAAGAACGAAGGTAAGCCAGCACTTGCCCCTCATTATCTCTCACCTGGGTTATTCCAAAAATCTCCTTGACTCTTCTCTCTCTCCCTCCAAACCACCTACCACATTGGTGCCAACACGATCTTTCATCAGCTGTCCCCGGTCTTCGGAGTCTAGCACCTCAGCCTGGGACCAAAGCCCTCCATGAGCTCACCCGTACACACCTCTTCAGCCTCCTCCCCCAACACCAACATCACCTCTACTCCTCGAAACACCTACCCTCTTCCACCTCTTGCCCCTTGCTCGCGATGACAATAAACATTTACACAGTGTTTACTATGAGTCAGGTACAGTTCTAGGTGCTTTATAGAAATTAACTTACTTAAGGCACACAGGAACCTAAGGCCTGCGTTTTATGGAGGAGGAAACTGAGGCCCAAACCAATTCAATAACTTGCCCAAGGTCACAGAACTGGTAAGTGGTAGAGCCCAGAGCCGGGCCTAGGCAGTGTGAGGTCAGAGTCCTCGAACGTAACCATTCCCAAGTCTTCTCCTCCTTTCTAGTCCTGGCGACAGCCTATCCTGGTGAAGCAAGATCGGTGCAGTAGTGGAGGCCGAGCTAACCATTTCTTATAATGGTTGAAGGTTGTTCACTTCTCTTCCCATAACAGGTAAGGGACTTTTCAGTGTCACAGCTGACGTGGCACAGACCACTGGCCCTGGTCAGTCGCTCCCCTTACGGTCCACCAACCAATAGGAAGTAGAAGACGCGTAGAAAAGGGAAAGATCCGCTGCGATCAGGCTCAGCCTTTGGATGTGAATTTGCCGAGCCGATGTCAGCACCAATAAACGCTGCTTCCTGCTTATCATCTCGGTGCCCATCTCTCTGCCCGAGTATCCTGCAACATCAGGGAGGTCTCCTGACACCGTTTCTTGATTGCTCAAGGTCTTAAACCCCCAGGCAGAAAGAACAGCTCTGGTCCCTGGTTCCCACAGCCCTAGGTCACCAGGGGCCAGGATTCTAGGGAGAGCTCCATCTCATCAACACCAGGCCCTGTGCTGGGCCCAGGGACTCAGAGAACAGACAGTGGCCCCGCCTTGGAGAGCTCATGGCCAGTGAGAAAGATGGCACGCAATGATAATACAGGCTGATGAGACCAGCAGGGGTCATGAGAGGGTGCTCTGGAGCAGCGGGAGGAGTCCCCAACCCAGGCTAGGGCAGGAGCATGCAAACCTCCTGGAGCAGGGACAAGCAGAAGTCGAAGGTCATGAAGCAGAGTAGGCAAGGAAGGTTCAGCTAGAAGAAACAGCAAGATCTAAGGTAGCTTACAGCATGGTCATTAAGGCACCAGGGTTTGGAGTCACTAAGGCTTCGATGCCAGTTCTGCTTCCTAGTCACAGCTGTGCCATCTGGGACAAGTTACTCAACCTCTTTAAGTCACTTTCCTCATCTATGAAGTGGGAATGGTGACAATAATCAGCTTCATAGGGTTGTGTGAGAAATAACGAAGAGTTCCTAGCACATAGTAAGTGCTTAATAAATATCGGTTAATTAGAAAATATCCATAACTATGTATCCTGCACCTAGCACACAGGAGGGGCTCAGGAAAGGGGAGAGATGAGTTTACAGTGTCCTGACCTCATTTGCTGACAGCCAGAAGGAAAGAGACAAATAAGACAATGCAATGCAATGCTCTGAGAGTCGAGACTCAGGGCAGGCTGGGTTGGGAGGTTTGGAAACCTGCAGAAGAGAAGGATTCCTCAGAAGAGAGGGAAACAAGCCCTTAGGGAAAGTGATATTTGAGCCGAGTCTTCAAGACTGGGGAACAGAAGTTTTCCACAGTTAACAACCCAGGGGAAAGGCGAGAATGAGCTAAGGCCCCAGACCGTCCAGGCCCAAGGAGCTGAAGGCAGAGGTGGCGGAAGGGGCCCTGGAAGAGGCAGCCGCAGAAGCGTGCGAATGTTTAACGCTTGAGGGTGCTCCTCACTGCCCAGTGCTGTCACCGCAGGGGGAGGGGGGTGTGTTCACGGACACCCCCAAGATGGCACAAGGCAGTTTATATCTGTGCTGGCACATTGTCGATATCAGAAAAAAAGTTTCAGTTGGTTCAGTTTTCCAAGGTGGGGCAGGGTAGGTACACGGCAGGGTGGGGCTGGGGCATGGTGTGAACAGAACACACAACCCCTGTGATCACTGCAGTTCAGACCCTAAAGCCTCCAGAATGACCAGACAGGGATGCTCCATCTCTGCCAAGTTCCGAGCAGGGCCGCAGGCACCCACGAGCAAGAATTGCTGAAGAATTAATGGCAAGGAACCAAGGACAATGCTACAGGAAAAGCCACCTTGGTGTCTGCTCCTTGTGTGGCTTCTCTGGTGGCTGCTGCCACAAGTCAGGGGTGGGCGAAGAGTCCAGTGTGATCATTGGCAATTTGGGCTCACTAAAGTTTTCTGGGTAAATTTTAAATGCCCGTCCTGAGCGGGGGTGGGGGGATTCCTTGCTCAGATTCTTCCTACAGAACAATCTGTATGAGTGTGGCCTGGGTCTTGGACATTTATTATCTCTATCCTCTCAAAACTCCACTGGCCTGCTCAGGACCCTCATGGCCTGTACCTAGCTAGGGACTAAGGGAGAGAGTCGCCTTCCCAGCACTGGGATTGAGCTATAGTGATCCCGGCTTTTGTCACTGCTTCTCAGTTCAGGCCTGGATTGGGGCCACGGCCTTCAAATGAGTCTTTGATTTTCGTCATTTATTCATTCGATAATTTTTTAATGAGCATATACTATATGCCAGGTGCTGGAAATAGAGCAGTGAACAAAACAGAAACCAAGATGTTAAAGTGGATAATGAATGTAATTATGATAAAGTTTGAGAATTAGTCTAAGAACAGGGAGAGAAAACTGGCAACGCAGTTTAGATGCTTATCAACAATTCTGGTTATTGTTTGTTTATTTGGGGTGTGTGAGTGTTGGTGCAAAGACAGGAGGTGGGTGTCTGGGTCTCGCTTTCTTCTCCTTCACGTCCTAGACACTAGAAATGGACACGGAAAATGACTGAAACAGGGATGATACACCCAACTGATTCCTGAGATTTTAGAATTCACTCGAAATGGCCCTCTTCCATCACCTCATCTAATGGGAGGCAGGCGGCCAATCCCACCTTGCATGTGGTCTCGAAGCGATGGGACTCACCTCCAAAGTCACACAGCATCTAAATGGCTGCAGAGCTGGCTGTGAGGCTCAGTCACTGTCCCTCCTTCCTCTCCATCCACAGCTTCTGCTGGTCATGGCCCATGAGTTTGACATCACCAAGATGTAATTATGTGGCACTTACCGCAATTACAATATAGAAAAGTAGCATTGTTTAGAACAGTGGTTCTCAAAGTGTGGCCCCCAGACCAGCTGCATCAGCATCACCTGAGAACCTCCTGGGAATGTAAATTCATGAGGACCACCACACCAGCTGAATCAGAAACTCTGGGGCAGGACTTAGGATCTGGGTTTTAACAAGCCTTCAAGGTGATTCTGAGGCAGGCTATTGTTTTAGAACCACTGATACGGAGAAGAGAGCATTGGATTTTGGATTTTGCTTCGGGAGACTTGAGTTTAAGCTTCATCCATTTAATATATGACTCAGAAAATTCAAATTACCCTTCGTTATAGCCTGTTTCCTCATCTTCAAAATAAAGATACATCATAGAAATTGCTCTGAGAAATCACGAGGAGTAAGATCTGTTCAAGTCTTTTATATTATTAGTCGACATGATAATAAAGCCATTCATTAATTTATTCAATAAGCATTTACTGAAAACCTAGTCTGCTGGTCCAGGCCGCCCATGCTGGGAGCACCCATTCTGCTGTCGTTTAGGAACCACTGGGCTAAGGCTCAAGCCAGCAGTTCAGTTGGAAGACACAGGGTCGAGTCCATTGTGGACAATCCTTCGCTATGGTGCTTTATATTTTAAAATGCAAAGGGCGGGGCTGCATCTCTGGGCTGAGGACAGCGCCCACCCGGCTGGAACTTGAAGCAAAACGACCCGGGTTTGGCCAGGACGCATTTTGGGCCAGGCTCCTGCTAACACATTTTTCACTTGGGATTTCACTGTATCCTCAGAGGAACCCCTCCGATTCTGTGTTATCGGTGCTGTACTACCAGGAGGAAAAGAGGCCTAGAGAGGGACATCACTTGCCCAAGGCCTCAGAGCTGGTCAGGATGTCCAGAGTCAGACATCACCATGTCTGATGAAAGGGTGTGTCAGTGAAAGGAAGGCCATCTGTATGGACTCAGGATGCTAGGAGCTGAGCACTTCCCCGGGCGGCTTTTATGTCGGGAGCTTCCTAGTATGCTTTTCCATTTTGTCCTCTCCGCACTGCAAGGGAAGAATCACTATCTGCATTTTTCTGATGAGGAATCAGAAATTCAAGGAATGCTGTGACTACCTAGAGAGATGCAGCCTGGATTCAATCCTAGAGCATTCTGACTCAGAAACCTCCCCCCTCGCCCCCATCTGTCCATGGCTAGGCTTTTCTCCAGAGGAACTCTAGGGGCCCCTGCAGGGGCTGAGGGGAGGGTATAGGCAGGAGCAACCCTGCACCCCCACCCACCTCCTGTGAGTTCTATTTTTTTTTTAAGTCTCTTGTTTCATTTTCTTCATGAAAATGTTTCTTTTATACTATAATCTGTTCTTGCTTGTCGTTTATCCATAAAGTGTTTTAAGGTACTAGTTAAAATGAACTCTTCCTTCCTACCTCCCCATACTTCCCCCTGGCCATCTTAGAGTAAAAACGAGGCTCCAGGTAGACAAGACGAATTTAATGTCCCATACTGTCCACACTTCTTAGATACCTCTCATCCCCGTGACAGGGGCCCGGCCAGGGCTTCCTATCCCACGCTGACACCCTCACAGCATTCTAGTCCTCGCTCAGATCTCGCCTTCGGGACGAAGCCGCCCCTGGCACTCCACTAATGAGTCGGCCTTCTCCCCACACTCGATCTGCCTCAACCGGCTCTCCTTTCCCCCTTTTCATGACACTTATCACCTTCTACAGTCTTCTCATTTATTATGGGTACCGTTTATCTTCCTCTCCATCCCATTCTACCCCCACTAGAGTTTAAGCTCTTTGTGGATTTCTTCACTGATATGTCTCAGGCATTTAGACTAGAGACTGACATGTAGTAGTCACTCAATAAATATTTGTTGAGTGATTGAACAACTACTCATGGGGGAACTTCTAGATACAGTAATGAGGCCAGAATACTGAATCTCTCTCCCCATTAGCTAACGAAGCAGTAAATGCCCAAATACTTGAGTACCAGATCAGACATGGCTGATAGGATGTATTCTGGAAAGGTGCAAAAAGCACAGGGTTTGAAGTCACACTTGAAATATGACTTCCTGGTCAGACCTGACCATCAGTGCCTATCAGAGTTCTGGGCACAGGAAAGATGCTCAGAATGTTTAAGATGAATGGAGGGCGGGGGGTGGGGGGGCTGGATCAACAGACAAATGATCAACTTACAGCCATTCTCATCCTTCAGGTGTAAGTTCTAATTTTACATCTCAGAGCCCTTCCCTGATCACACACTGATGTGGGCAGTCCTAGCTACTAGAATAACCCAGCTCAGAGAAAGCTAATGAGCAGAAGTGGGGTCTTTAGTGGAGGACCATCTGGCTCTTTCCTTTTCACTGAACTAAACACTATTATTGATAACTTGATGAAGATACAAAAGATAATGTTTACGTACTATAAAGCTTAGAGGAAGGCTATATCAGAGAATTAAATTCCATAAGGATCTCAGATACCCAAATGTCTGCATAGACAATTCACATAGGATGAAGCTGAAAAAATACAACTGTACAGAAAGCTAATTTGCCAAACTTCATTAAAAAATTCCAAATACTGATGAAGTTGTGGGGAGGTGGCACACACATGTCTACCTTGCTTGAGACACGAAATAACTTTTCACAAAATAATATAGTAACACGTGGAAAGGACTATAAAAATGTTCTTGCCCTCTGACTCAATTTTAGCTCATTCCTGGGAATTTATTCTTAGAAACGAACAACCGTAAAGGATCATGGCAGCGTTATCTCTAATAGTCAGAAACTAGAGATGGCAAAACATACAGTTGAAGAGATAAGAAGGTAACCACGGCTCAGTGGTAGCTACGGAAATCAGGCAGCAGAGGGGAAAACGTTTGCCATGTGATGTTAAATGAACAAAACACGATAACGGGAGGCTGGCCAGTCCCCACGGACAGAGGGGCTGCCCATGGCCGGACCGGAGGGGCCCTCAGGAGTGAACGTGCACTCGGGCTCGGCTCTTGGGATTATGGCTGGGTTTTCTCTTTTTGCTTTGGCTTCCCTCAAATTTTGTTTTGTATTTTAAACACAAATGGAAAAAGAAGATCTCAACCAGCTGGAATGTTGGGCCGAAACCAATAAGATGAAATGGAACAGAGATAAATGCAAAGTCCTGTATTTCATTTAAGGAATATATTTAAGAACACACAATCGAGGTGAGAAGCAGTAGGAAGAGCTGCTAAAATGAAAAAGGGAAGGAAAAAAGAAACACAAAAAACCACATTTGCCGAAGCTCAGAACTGGGACCGTGGCGGCTGGCGGCCTGGCACGGTGGCAGGCCAGCGTGATAACCGTAACACTGCCCAACGGACAAGGGGACTGGGGCTGGGGGACATTGGGAACTTACCCGATTTCCTCTCATCTAATAAATATTGAAGTCAGGATTTGAATTTGGTGTGTTTCTCTGGCTTCAAAAATTATTATTATTATTATTATTTTTTATAATACAGTGAACTAAAGGAACAAGCATTGTGCTAGACAAAAAGAGGGAGCAGGGGACCGTCCATAAGCTCAACATGACCTTTTAGCTTTGGTGACCAGAAACTCAACATGAGACAGCTCTATCACTAAAGATGCTAATTCAAGGCTAGACCACATTAATGGAGAAATGCCATCCAGTAGTAAGAGGCGACAATCTGCTCTAGTTAGTGCTGATCAGACCCTTCCTAGGGTAACGTTCAGTCCTGAACCCCACCTGTTAGGGACATATCTATAAAAGAGCAACCAGGATGGTCAGTGTTCTTAGGATTAGGGAACTAAGACACAGTAAATGCCTAGGTGCTTTACTCACATTATCTCACACTGCTCTTGAGACAATCCTGTGGCAGTCAAGAGTTGAACCCAGAGCCGTCTAATTCCTGGGCAGCCTCTCTCACGTGAGAAATGGTGGAACAGAATCTGAGCTATTTATTAGTTGGTGAAGAGATATGACTGCCACCTTCAGCTCTGCAAAGGGCTCTGATTAGAAGCATTCTGTGTGACTTCAGAGGATAGAATCTGAATGACCTCAGAACTCTCAGGGAAGTAGATTTTCAGCTTAGCGGAAGAATATTTTAGTGATGGCAATAACTGGATGGACTCTCAGGTGAGAAGAATAATTCCCAAGCCTAGAGGCATTCAGGTACGTCTGGAAAGGCACTGCTTGGGGTGGACAGATCTCAGAACCTCGCAACCTCGAAGTTCACTTTTAACCTTTAGATTCCATGAGCCTATGAAGCTGTTTGGTGGAAACTGATCAATCCCTTCCAAAGGAGTGATGACGACATCTGTTGGTAGGTCTATTTGAAGATATAAAAGTAACAATTATATGCCCAAGGTAAACAGGATGGTCCAGAGAAAACTAAAGAAAATGACATCGATTCTGCTGGAGATCCTTACAGGTTAAGCTATCATTTTCTGTTAACAAGAAACCAAACTCTGGAGTCTTGGAAATAATCAAAGAAAATATAATTAGGTACTAGTTTTCACCTATTACATTGGCAAAATAATTTAAAACATGGTTACACCCATCGTATGTATCAAGAATGTTAAAACGTTATTCCTTTTGACCCAGGCAAAAGAACCCTAAGAAAACGATAGAAAATATAAGTGGGGGGTGGGGAGGACTGCGCACAAAAATGTTCATCAACAACGTAAAAATTCAAGAGGGCAGGGGGTGGGGGCTCAGGACGGAGAAGGGAGCTCGAAGGAGCCCACAGGGAAAGGCCCATGAGTACTGGAGGGCCAAAGGCAGGTGCGAAAGCCAAGGTCAGAGCAGGTAAGAGACAGGACAGGAGCACACTCAGGTGAGGACTAAAGGGTGGAGGGAGAGGAGACGGGAGGGGAGGAACACCAACATTAATACCGGCGACCATTTATCTCCGCTCTTTGGGGCACTTTAATACATGCTCAGTCCTCCATAACTAGGGATTATTTTCTTTGTTTTGAGGATGAAGAAGCTGGTTTTCAGAAAGACGAAATAACTCATCTCAAGTGAGGTAGCAGGTGCTAGAGGTGGGAATTAAACTAAAATGCAATGACCTTAACCCAAGCTTACTCTACCACTGAGCTGGACCAAAGTGTGCAGCGAGGCCTTTCACGAACTGGAAGTCCTGTGGGTTAGCCCCACAGCTGGCCAGGTGGTTTCCTGGATTATAGTGTGATATCCGTTCTCCTGGTAGATGTTAGAACTGATTGCTATAAATTACACAGAGCAGCAGAGAAGCAGGTTAAATGGAAAGAGGATACAAATCTAATCATATGCTATGATCGCAGGTATATAAAATACATATTTACACCCTTAAAAAAAAGACTAAGATACGTCATGATATTTGTAGTAGCGCAACTGGAACGTTTGTCCATATTGTCCACAAGTTTCTATAAAGTGGTTTTATTTATTTATACTTAAGAAAGTCATAATTTAGAAATGCATCCAAGAAACCTTTGGGCACATAACAGTCACTAACACTTTTCTCAACTGGAAAATAAAAATAAGCCACATCTTTGTTTTGTCTGCTAACAGGACTTGTTGCCAGGCCTTCTGAAGACAGTGCCCAAACCTCAGCAATTCAGGCCCTGCCATTTGGTATTTGACTGTCTTGCCTTGTCTTACACAACTCACTGACATTGAAAGAAAGGAATCGAAAGAAAGAATTGAAATGTAAAAGTGAGGGAGTAGTCATTAGTGCCTAGAATAAAAGTCACTTTCTGCATCATGTTCAAGTAAACAGCATTGACAGAGCATGAAAGTTGAACTCTGAATAAGGTTAGGGCAGATCCTCAGCTATTTAAAAGAAAATTTATTTTCCATTTCGAATAACCTCAGGCACTTTAGAGGAAGCATATCTTTTTACTTCGAATATACTCTTGTTCCTTCATTCAAGCAGGCCTTCTACCAAACTGGTATTATTCAGAAGTAGCACTTGTGTTAAAATACACGTTCCCAGCTCCATCCCACACCTACTGAACCCAGCTCTCTAAACCAAAGCCCAGGAATCTCTATTTTAATGGTCTCAGCAGATTCTTAAGATTTGGTAAGTTTAGGAAACCCTCTTCTACACAAAATGGGCTTGAGTTTTGCAAATGTACTTGAATGTAATAAAACTGAATCCTCATAAATAGTACTATTATTCCCAGTCCTTCCAAATGGTTTTAATGAAACTGATTTCTATTGGCTGATTACTTAGGTCGAGTCTTTGACAAACCCTGAGATTACGCAGCTAGATTCTAAGCCCAGACCATAATAGCCCACTCATCTTTCAAGAAAGAGGTGAAAGGGCAGATTTTGCATAGACTGGGATTCTGATCCAGCTCCAATGCTGACAAACCTGGGACCTTGGCCAAGAAGTTATTTCACCTTTTCTGAGCCCATTTCCTCATTCTTATGGATACAAGAATGATGGCTTTGACCTCATATAACTGTACCAGGGCACTGGTTACACAACAGGCGCTCAGAAACTTCTTTAACTCATGTGCAAAACCTCCCAATTCTCTATCAGAATCGGTTCTTAGGTCCTTCTTTGTCACACCCACTTCCGATTTTATTTTGCCTGTAAGCCACGGATAACTAACATTTGCATGGCTCTTCGAGACTTACAGAGCCTTTTCCAGATATCACCGGGATTACGCTCTGCAGCTCTGAGTTCGCAATCATTAGTTCCACTTTAGAAGAAACGAACCTCGGAGAAGTCAAGTGACCTTCCTAGAAGCGACAAAGGCAGAATTTGAACTTGGATCTCACAATCTTTCACAACCCGGTTCTGTCCCTAATGCATGCATCGTATATTACACAAAACACTTTCACAGGCATCGTTCATGACGCAAAGCACTTTCACACGCCACAGCATTTTTAAGTATGTATTTCCATTACTATTCTTCCCTCACCTAAAAGCACCTACGAAGCAGGTTATACTGTATTAGTCTTTGAAGAAAAATGGATAGAGCCTCTGGGTATACTTTTGCCATGCTTAGGGAGAAGAGGGATGAGCTCAAGTATGATGCATACTGTTTCCCAGACTCTCACGCCTTCTATGTTACTCATGCCCAAGCTGCCCCCATGCCATTAAAATGAACACATCTTAATAACAAGAATGTATTGAACACCGCTAAGAGTCACGAACTTGACTGACCCATGAAATGAGTTAACCTTATGTTAAACACTTGGAAAAGTCCTGGCACATATTCAGTATGTTGTTGTTGCTATTATTACTACTTAATTATTTTCCTCATTACACTGATACGGACTCTGAGAAGCGATTGGCCCAAGATCACACTGCTAGTTTGAGGAGAGCCAGGAAAATACCATAAAAGGAAATTCACATCTATACATCCTATTAGAGAACATATAGTATTTCACATTACAAAGGATTATTTTATTTACTAGAATAAAAGTCTTCAAAGAGGCACCCACCTCCCTTCCTTACCCCAGTGATCCTGAGCTTTGCTTACAGACCATTAATGCTTTAATGGTCTAGTAGATCATGCTTTAAAGAAACCAGAGACCAAAGTTTTCCAACCAATGCCTATAAGCCAATAACCAAAAATTAAGAAATTTACGATCGCCAACATTTATTGAGTACTAAATATATATAATCCTTACGGCAACTCTGCAAGTTAGATATTATCTCCCTTTTATGGAACCGAAAATGGTCACTCAGGAGGTTAGGTTAAGCTCAAGGCGAGCGGGAGAGCAAGACTTGGAACCCAGATGCTCAGCCCAAAACCTCTGCCATTTCCAAGATACCATCCTGACTTCACAGGCATTACAGAAAGGAAAGTGCAAATCAACAGGGAGATCAAATGTGGTTGTCAGATGCACATCGGGAACCTTAGAGACTCAGAGACTGAATGAGATAAAAATTATGTAACTTGAAAGTGTTACATTTGAGATATAAGATGGGAAAAACAAACTGACATCGGGTGACTGTCCGACTTCCCGATGGTAACCCTGGACCACATCTAACATTACTGCTCCCCTCCACCCCTCTGTAAAGATTGACTCAAATCATCTGGGAAGCTGGATCTCAGATCGCCTTGCACAGGAAAGGTGACTGGTCCTAGATCTGTCCTTTGAAGTAGTCTGCTTTTGAGACAGCCTTTCAGATCTGTAGACAGCAACCACATCCCTTATGAATTTTCTCTCCTTTGGCCTAAATGTTCTGTCCCTCAAGGGACACTGGTCACCTTCACTGTACAATTACTATCCTTAAGTAAATGAGGGTAATGATTGCCTACATCAAAGAATTAATGATGCTTTATTATAGAACAGAATAGAGGAGCAGCGAAGTCCTTGAATGGTAAAAATATCAGTTCCAATTCTGGGTCAAGTGACGGGCAACTCAGAGACATTTTATTCCCCTCTGAAAAGACAGTGTTTTCCCCATCCCCAGAACGACACTGGCGCCAGGTTGCTGCCCGAGTCTCAGCAAATCCATCTGACTTCTTTGAAGTGGGAAGTCCAAGTTCAGAACAAGCCGCTGACCCCAGAACCCTACTGGCTCCCTGCCCATACACCACCATGCACAGTGGGGTCTGATCCGGACGGCACCGTCGCCCGCAAATCACACGCCACGCAAGGAAAACGAGAAGGCGTTATGAAAAATCCAAAGTTTATTGCAAATTGTATTTTGCTTCTCTCCGTTCTTCGTTTTTACAGGATTTATTGATATCCATGATTTTTTCACAGATGTACTTGTTGACTTTGGAGAGTCTCTGTGCAATTTCAGTTTCATCCACAGTTTCTTGTGCTATTCTGTCATACAAACACTCTGGAAAGGGAAAAAGAGACGAGAAGGCCGAGGATTAATGGTGAATCTGAGTAAAAATCTTTTGAGGGAAAGGAAAATGTGTGTACTGACATACTCCCCAAATACCAATTCACGTATGTGGCAGGGCAATCCTTTCAAATCTTCATCACAAAATGTACTTAGAAAAGTGTAAAAACACACTGTAAATTTACCCTTTAAAGATAACAATAAAACAACACCCAGGTGCCTACTACCTAGCTTGTCAGGACATTTCTGGTCCCTCTGAAGCCCCTGGACGCCCCTCCTCCATTCCATCCTCTCCCGCCCTCACCAGAAACAACCGCTCTCCTAAATGTTTGCTTTCATTTTCATGTTAACACACATGCATGCGTCCTTAAATAACATACTGTTTACTTTTCTGTTTTTCACTTTTTTATGAGTGTGTCCATACTCTACATAGCGTTCTGACTTTTTTTTTTCACTCAACATTACAGCCCTGAAATTTACCTCTGTTCAAGTATATAGCTACGGGTCATTCATTTTCACATCGATGAGTGGTGTTCCACTGTATGACTACTCTACAGTTTGCCGATCCATTTTATTGTCAATGGATACTTGAGTTGTTTCCAGTGTTTTGTAATTACAAACATGCTGGCACATGTCTCCTGGGGTAGGTGTGTAGGAAATTCTCCAGTATGGGCCTAGGTGTGGAACTGCTGAGTGTTAGGGTATGTGCATGCTCAAGTTTACTAGGTGATGCCTAGTAAATTGTTTTCCAAAGTGGCCCTGCTGACTGGCACTCCCAACAGTCGTGCGTGCAGTACTGGTTGGCCTACATCTTCGACAGCACTCGACACTGTCAGATTATTAAGGTTTTGACAACCTGGTGGGTGTGAAGTGGTGTCTCATTGTGGTGATTACTAATGAGGCTTCCGAGAGCCACTTTTACTGAGTCTGCCATTTGCCAAGATGAAGCAGAACGAGCCCCAGATCAGGACTGATGCCTCACCTCGTAAACAAGGATAACAAACCGCAGAGTATCTTTTTTAAGGTTGCCACGAGGGATATGAGAGCAACATTTTGCGAGCCTTCTTCAAACTGTAAGGAACACCACACCTGTGTGGGGTTGTTGCAATTATCTTATGTATCTACAACGGTTCACTCCCAGCACCTAGCACAGTGCTTGGCACAGAGCGAGATTAAGTAAATATCTGTTAAACAAATGAATAAGTCAGTGTTCTTCCAGTGAAACCTGAGGGGACATAAAAATTCTGGACATAAGAGGACTGGGAGTGCAGGTGGGGAATGCACCACTGGAGTCCATCACCATGGGCAAGAATTTCAACTTCCTTGAACCTGAGCTTTCTCTCCTATAAAACAGGAATGACAAGCCAATTTTAAGGAAAGGAAATAAAATCCTGTGTACCAAACCAGCACATGGCAGGTAATCCTCTTAGAAATGCAGACTGTCAACACTAGAAGGGATCAGAGACTAACCCGTGCTAACCCCAGCACTTCCCCGTGAGAAGCGGGAGGCCTGGAGAAAGGAAGGTGGTGTGGGCAGAATCCACTGCTGTCCCCCTCCCCCAACTCTGAACCCGGGGCACTGTTTCTTCCCCACTGAGAAGGGTTTTGCATGGAGAAGCCATTAAAAGCTTTTAATTGACTCCCACTACTTCCTGACCACTCCTAAGCCCTACTAATCTTCACTTCATCTTGTCTTGGCCTTTCTATAGGGACTCAAATAACAAGGTAGGGGGCCCTATCTCTCTCTTCAGTCCTACCTCTGTTATTAACCACCTGCAATTCCCTCCCCACTCCAGTTTCTCCCACAAATCAGTGTCTTTGCTCATCTCTTTTCAGATTACCCTGGCTCCAGGTTCCACCTGCCTGCACCCTATTCATTCTTCCCAACTCAGCCTCGCTAGAACCTCCCAGACTGAGTTAGGAGACGCCTAAGCCTCTGTGCTCCCATGCTCGCCTGGGTTCTTCTCTGTCAAAGCATGGATCACAACCTAATGAAACCACAACCATGCTGTCCTTCCTACAGCCTGGAACACTTGGGGCATTCTCTCTCCAGCTCTGGGCAAGGAGAAAGCAGACAATCACAGCGACTGCTGGAATCTGAAGCGAATGAGGGAGGCAACAGATGCTGTGAACTGTTCCAAAGTTTAGGTGTTTGGCCCTAAACTTACTTGCTGTACAACTTCTAGTGGGAACCTCTCCGGGTCTCAGTGTCACTATCTATTAGAGTAGGATATCCAACTGGATGATCCAGGGAGATTCTTCCAGCTCTCGGCCTCTAGAAGGTAATAAGGATGGCAAAGAGGCAAAGGAAAGAGCAGGAGAAAGAAGGAGAGGGGGGTCTGATGGCCCTTGGAGCCCCCGGCATGAGTTGGAGAAGACAGCGGGAAGAGAAAGGTCCAAAAGGAGAAAGGTCTGCAGAGAGGCCTCCGCAGAATTCCAGTCAGTCTCATTTCCTGGGTGTGAGAGCACTGAATGGTCCCTCATGTTGATTAAAAGGCTTTCGTTAGACCTTAGATATTAATCATCTGTAGTTGCCAGGAACGTCTCCCTCTGCGAGGGAGCATTTGAGATTATTGCTTAATTAACAAGGTTTATAACAGCGCTAATGTGTCCTATTAAAAAAAGTTGTAAAAATTAACCAGAACTCAATGCTGTGGCTCATGTGGAAAACTCAGACACTCTGCAAAAGGTCATGTGACCTTAATAAGGTTTAACTGTCCTTCCGGAGCTTGTCATTAAAGTGAGATCCCTCCAACCCTCCTGCTTGCATCTTCCCAAAGTGGTGTCAGTGTTCACCTCCTCCCCCCGCTACTATCTGGTAAGAAATTATTTTAAAATCAGAGAAGAGACTATCCTCAACAACCCTTTCGCCATTTTTATACAGCAAATGTGGCTAGATGTGGTAGAATCATACAAAATAAATATAATCTCAACCCAGCAGAAAGCCTGCATGGAAAAAAACCAGTCAAGCACAATCTGGAAGAGCTCAAATAATTAGGCTAAAAATCATGAGTATATGGTGGGATGGGAGACGAACTTCAAACCTGCCTGGTTGTAGTAAAAC
>NW_011888916.1:4347650-4358180 GCF_000151845.1 Pteropus vampyrus
GAAGGCAGGTGGGCTGGGATCCAGATGAAAAGAATGGCCAGCCCCAAATATAAGAAAACTCTTCTTTTAGGACCTGAGGCAGAAGAATGGGGCGTCGGGGGAGGTACATTTAGTCTGTAGGTGTGGTGGTCCCAAGCTGTGGGAGTCCCTCTTCTTTTCTCTGTGAAGGAAGAGACAAGGCCATCTTTTGAGAAAGAGAGAGGTGTAGACTACGATGTTTGGGAAAAGTAGAGAAGGTTTAAAAAAGGTTTGGACGTTGGGGAAGTGGATCAGTAAGAGAAACTCAGACTTGGCAGGTGGGCTTGAAGACAGTGAATGTGTGATGGTCCCAAGCCACACAGCTGAGGTGTTTTCTGCTAGATTGTTCGGTAGCACTGGGGACCCAGTTAGCTGCATTGACCATCATCTAAATGGGGTTTAAAGAACAGTAAAAATGTCTGTTTGGTCCACTGGGTCGCAAGAACAAGGATTGTGATCTTGGCTTTATAGATGGAGACACCGAGCATCTACTTGGTCCTGGTACTACACTAGGTTTGGAGAAACAAAAAGAGCTCAAAGGTAAGCCAAAGCAGAGCTGGGGCTCAACACCAGGCTCTGGGGGCCTGGTTCTAGCTTCTACTTTCCATCACACTGCACTGGAAGCCGACAGGGGAGGGCCTGAAAGCTGAAAAGCACTGAACAATCGTGAACTTTAACAATGTGACCATCATGAGGTCGTATTGGCTCCATGGAGGCAGCTCACTTGTCAACAAAGGTCGGTAACTTCTTTTCACACCTCAAACAACCACTTCCAAACTATAAAACTAGAGAGCCCTCTAAACTGTCTTAAGAGCTAAGTTTTCAGCTGAGGAAACTGAGACACAGAGGGAAAGTGATTTATAAGAAATCACACCCAGGGTCAGTCAAGCAATCAGCTTGCACATCTCAGAGTTTCATTTGTTCAACCCTCATTTACTGCAGTCCTACTGTGCGTCAGGCCTTGTGCTGGGCAATGAGGGTGTGGAGCTAAATCAGGTATGGTCAGACTAGTGCCTGAGGGAGATAGACAGCAGATGTCTTTAAACCATGAGGCAATAGTAGGGCATCCGGTCATTGGGAGGCACCTGGGACCTGCTCAGTCACATTTGAACAAGTGTAACAGAATTAGAGGTTGGCCACCCATCAGTCAGATCAGGGCTTCATCCCCAGGAAGGCCTTTTTCTCAGGGTGACCTCCCAAATCAGGCTCTGCCATTTCAGACAGCGGGCTAACTAAAGGTTACCTCTGATTGTTGAAAAATAAGTGGCTGCCTAAATCAATTAATCATGAGTCAGCCAGGCAAGGGAGGCAGCTGTGCTATGGCAGGACAAGCCCCAGACCAGAGTCGGGGAGTGTGGGTTTGAATCCAGACTCTGAAACTTTGTAGTGGTGACCTCAGGCTGGTCACCTAAATTGTGTCCTGCACGTGGCCCTCCAAAATATCCCCTAAATCTGGCCATTTTTCTCCACTTCTACTGCTATAACCTTAGTCCATGGCACCATCACCTCTTCCCAAGACCACTGCATCAGCCTCCTAACTGATCTTCCATTTGGTTACTCCACGATTCGAACACCTCCACTGCCTTCCTCTTGGGAGTAGAGTAAATCCAGGATGCTCACTTAGGCCATCACAGCCTTACAAGACTAGATCTCGCCCACCTCCCTGACCTCACTCATGACTCTGCAGTTGCCTGGGGCCTCCTCATCCTTTGAGCATGCTGGCCTTTGCACCTGCTATTTATCCGGCCTGTTTCGGCACCTCTTAGACCTTCACGGAGCTGCCTCTTCCATATCCAGTTCCCAGCTCGCATCCACATCCTCAAACAGGCCTTCCCCAACTCCAGCTAACAGGGCCCTCTTCATCCTACCATGTCGCGTGGTGACGCATCACGGCCTTCATCAGTCCCTGAAATTACCTGACTTGTTCATGGACATATCTGTCATCTGACCCAACACCTAGTGCAGGGCCTGCTCAAAATGTGACTGATTGAGTCTTACTTTCTTCATCGAAACATGGCAGCTGGACACTTAGAGACCAATGGTTAGGAACACAGCTTCTGAAGCCAGCCTTCCTGGCTTGGGCTCCTGCCTCCACTCCTATAAACTGTATAATCTAGGCAAGTTAATGTCTCTGTGTCTTGGTTTCCTCATTTATAAAACAGGGATAATAATAGTAGCCAATAGTAGGGGTGTGATGAGGGTTAAATGAATCAATGTGTGTAAAAGCATTTCTTAAAACAGAATCACAGAAAAACTCCCAGGACCTGAAACATAGTCATTGCTCAGAATAGTGATTACTATAGTATTCTCTCTGCTCCTGTTCACTTTCCTGCCTTTCTCTATAATTGGTATTATCTGTATAGTAACTAGCTGTTCCTGTGTTCATCTTCTCCATGAAACTATGAGCTCCTTGCAGATGTGTCCTCAATACCCAGTAGAGAGCCTGGCAAAGAGTAAGAGCTTAGTGAATGAAGAGAGGGAGGGAGAGACAGAGGACAGAGGGAAGAGAGAGGAGAGGGAGAGGGAGGAAGAGAGGGAAGGAGGAAGGGAGGAAAATCAGAGTGTCTAGCATATAGCCCCCCTGCCTTTTTTGCCTTCCCCCCAACTCCTCTCAAACACCAGAAAAGCAGCTCAGTCCAGTGACCCTCAGCTGGTCTTTGCCTCATTAACTGACCCAAGCATGATGGTAGAACCCCAACAAATTGTCGCCTAGTCTTGACCTTTACTGCTCTCCGTACTGCTCCTTCCCACCTCCATGCCTCTGTTCCAGATTCTTTTGCCTCCCAAAGTATCTCATTTACATATGTGTGTCTCCGTGTCTGACATATCCTCCGAGGCCCAACTCAGTGACGCCATTTTCCAGGAATCCTTCCCTTAACACACCACCTGTCCCTCTCCCATGCTCGTTCCTTGCCCTGCACTGTGTCCACAGACCATTGGCCCTGTTACATGTGAGCTCTCCTGAGACAGGTCCATATCTGCTCCTGTGTCCCCAAGCCCAGCCGGGGGCCTGGCATAGAGAGGCTTCGGCAAGTGCTTGTGGAACTGAGTTGTGCTTATTACATTTCTGAAAGAGTAAAAGGACAGCTTCTGCTGCAGTGACCTACCTCTGACGATGCTTAGTTTGTGAGGCGAGAGGGGTGGCTTAGGGACTGCATCTTTCTTTTTTTTTGTGGCAACTCCTGTGACACTTCTGTTCTTCAGAACATCTGTTCCCCAAATCATGACTGCCAAGTTCTTTGTGTACTTGGAATCTCCTTGGGTTACTTGTAGCTGGTGCCATTTCTCCTCGTCAACCCAAATCCCGCTTCCCAGGTGGACCTGAAAGGGATTAAGAACGCAAGCACCTGTTAAGTCAGACGGGATGGCAGCTGGAAACTTCTTGAGTTTTAAAACACATTCCTGCACAACTGTAAGGGATTCGTTCCATAAATGCTAAATTAACTTTTTTTAAGGGAAATACTAAAACTCGTTTATCGAATACCTATAATGTGCCAGGCCTTATTCTAGTGCTTTATATCCACTATCTCAAATCTTCTTGGCAACCCTGGAAGGAAGGTGTTGGGACGCTATTTTCATGTCAGATGGAAAAACCAGAATGAGAAAGGTACAGCAACCAGCTGAAAGTCACTCAACTGTGAAGTTGCAGACCTGGGATTCTAAACTGCCCTCAATGTTACTGCAAGGCTGCTCAGAACTTCACCAAATTTCAGGAACACATTTGTTTAACACTTTCTCTGCTACACTGTTACTCTCCTCCTTTAAATGTGAACATCCTGGGACATACATCCTCCTAGCACACTGGCTCTCAGCCTTGACTACGTGGGGTCACCCGGGGAGCTATAAAAATCGCTGGTGCCTGGGCCCCACGCCCAGAGATTCTGATTTATTTCATCTGGGCGGGGCCTAGGTCTCAGGATGGTTTAGCTCCTTAGGTAATTACAACGTATAGCTAAGTTTGAAAACACCGACAGCCGGAGTGGGGAAGGCAGCTGTCCAGGCTCTGCCATTGGTCGGGGTGCATCTGCGCAAGTTCTTTCCCATCTCTGGCTTCGGTTCCCCGTGAACTGAACTGGGAGAGTTGGATTTCATCTCCAAGTTCCTTCTGGCTCAGAACATCTATGGTTTTAAATTGAACACAACCACAGTGCCCTTGGTCTGATTCTGATGGTGCACAGGAAGGAAGCGCTCAGAAAGTTTCAGTGCAGAGTCGATAAATGCTAAAGACTCAGAATGCTCTAGCAGTGAGCTACAAGCTTTGCAACTTTTTTTTTTCTCCTTTCTGGCTCTTTCAACAACTCAAAAAAAATTTGGTAACATTAACCATTAAAAAAATTGTTTGACTCTGACACTGCCATTTATGTTGTTGTGTTTCTGCTGAGTTTATGGAGGGTGAACGTGGCCTCTGTGGGGACAGAGGGGAGGCAGCCACTAATAAGCTGAACTTTCTAAGGGGAATGTAAAGGCTCTGCCAAAGGTGCCTGTCTTCAGAACAACCTGCAGGTCATCAACATCGCATGGTCAGAAGATGCCTCGGGAGAAGTTCTGGCCTGAGAGACTGCACACATATCCACGGTTCAGAGATAATTAAAGATCTTTCTACTGACGCTTGGCTTGGAAAGGAAGGTGGGCACTACACAGTGAGCAGACAGGTCAGCCCACAACAGTTCCTTTTTCACCAATTACTGAGGTTTTCCAACCATCGAAAAGAAAAAAAAAAAAAGCAACACAGCCCACCCATGGATGTCAGTAGGCAAACAATCCACCTGTCACATCTGACTTCACTTCCTTTTGCCTGAAAGGCCATTCAGACCTCTCTAGGCATGAAATCAGATAACAAGATGCACCTAGCCCCTCTGTGCTGCAAACTTCAGTACCGCAAATCTGTTCACATGGCTCAAGAAGACAATCCTGGAATGAGACGTGCTGCCTGGGGCTGGCTGGGCAACACCAACCCAAGGTCAGGTCTGACCTTTTCTCTGCAGTCTGAACCGCCGGTGGGCAGTCTGTGTGCCAGGTCAGGCATGCTGGGGACAAGTTCCCTGCTGCTCCCTGCTGGACCCCAAGTCACCTCCCTTGATGACACTCTGGAGCTACCCACACAAGCTTCAGAGATAGGGAAAAAAACAAGCAATCTGAATGGGACTAAATTCAGAATCAGAAAACCATAGAGATGGAAGACAACTTCAATTTTTCACAGCTCTGCGCTCTTTCCTACCCCAGGCCTTGCTTTCCTATAATCTTTTAATTTAACTTAATGTTCTTCGAAGAGAGATGACAGTCATTTTAGTCAATGTTCTATAAGAGAAAAGGGACGCTAATATTTTTTGAGCACCTATAATGAACCAGGCATTGTACCTTTAATTTATTTATCCACATCATGACTTTAAGAGATGAAAACAAGTAGAAATTATTATTCTCATTTTACAGATGTGAACAGGGATTCAGAGGGACTAAATTACATTTCCTAAGACATACTATCAATAAAACTTAGAATCGAGATTCAAACCCAAATCCGCGTAAGCTTGAAGCCCACGCCCTCCCGCCTTCCTGCTGCTGCCAGTGTCAGGATGAAAATCCAGCGGATCTCACACATCGATGTTCAATTATTTTTCCTTTTGAGTCTTCCTCTGTACCTGCTAGGTCATGTGCCTTGCCAGCACCCACTGAAGTTCACCACCGCAGACATAAAATTCAGGAAAAAAGCCACGGGCTAGCCTTCCTGTCTCCAGTCCCCGCTCCCTCCAACCCGCCCTGTAAACTGCCAGATTAATTTCCCTAAAACACAGCTTTCCTCCTTTGACTAGATGAATTCCACTTTTTCACAAAGTCTGGATTCTTGAATGGCTCCTCATTTCCTGTCACATCAAATCTGACCTCTTCTGTCAGCTTTAAATGCCCTCTAAAATCCTGTTTCCAACTAACCTACTAACTTTCATTTCCATCGCTACATCCAGCCCACTATGAAGCTCCAAAACGCTTTCATTTCCTTCTACTTCTAGTGAGCAGTAATAGAAAGAGGAGGGGTTCTGGAGCCTCTGTCCCTAGATGTGAATCCTGGCTCTTCTACCTAATTAGCTAGGCATGTTGGGTAAGTCACTTTACCTCTCTGAGCCTTACTTTGCTGTAAAACAGGCAGAACACCACATAATCCATAGAACTGTCGTGAGGATTAAATGAGATACCATGAGTAAAACACCAAGGACAGCACACATCCAGTAACTGTTACTTCCTTCCCCTACTCAGGTCTCTGCTCATGCCTTTTCCCTGTCCAGGAATGAAGGCCTTCTCTTATGACTTCTTAAGCCTGCTAATCTTTCAAGCCCCTGTCCAAATTCTAGAAAACACTCCTTTATCCACTCTAGGGCTAGTTCTATCCCTGCTGAATTTCTAGCCTACTGAGAACCTTTACCACCTGATTCGGCCCATCACATTATAGCTCTATGGGGTGGAGCTGAGGCTTTCCATCATCTGTCCCCTACAAAGTGATCAGGACTAGCTAGCTAGTCTGAACCCAAAGTAGGAAACTGATGGCATATTTAATATGCTTTAAAGGCACTGGCTTTCAGTTATGATGAGCTGCTGTGCCTCGAAGAAGAAAATATTTTCTGACATTCACTCAAGCACAAGACCGACTGACTGTACGGCACAGAAAGGAATGACCCTGTGTAAGACCAATCAGAGGGGCATGCTGGGAGGGCTCCTGAGGTCAGCAAAGCTCAGGGTCACCTAGAGCGATGGCCTGCTTTCAGGGATGCAGCAGAAGAGGCTGAGAAGAGTGCTGGCCTGAGAACAAGGAGATCTGGCTTCCAGCTCCTGCCTGCCTGCCTCTAACATGTTGTATAATTGTAGACAAGTCCCTTCTCTGGATGTTTTTCCCTATCCATATCATGTATAAATTAGACTACTTAAACTTTAATGGTCTTTGCAGCTTTATGATTCAATGAGTTTTTGAAGTAAAATATCTTAGACAAAGCAAAGCAATGCACCTTAACAAAATCAGAAAGTAACTTTATGGTAAGCCCTATTCCCATAAACCACAGTTCACTATTTGACCAAAATATATTAAGGGAGGTTATTAAAATTATGACATCTGGTAGGGTGGGACCTGATCAGAAAATGTCTTTGTGATGTGTTTTGTAGGACAAAGTAGTTTCCTACTAGGAAACAGATCCCATTCCAGTGCTCTAGGCTTTGCAGAGATGAAGGCTTTTGTTTGTGCAGGAGAGAGAAGGGCCAGAAATGACAGCGGAGCTAAGAACAATGAAGGCTACTTCTGGGATGTGGGGATGCTGCTTTGAGAATCTGCCACCCATTCCCCGTATGCCCGCTTCCTGTCCCATACCTTAATAAAGTTCTCTGCCTGACTACAAATTAGTTGCAAACAAAAGCCAGGTTAGTTTTATAGTAACATGAAGGCAACGACCAAAGAAAAAACAAAATCGCCATTTTCAAGATTTGTTGTGCGAGTCACGTGAAAAAATTAAGTGAGATTTAAGAGACCCATTTTTTTTTTTTTGGAGGAAAAGCAATACTTTGGCAAAAGAAGCCCCAGTAATGCTCAGAAACTGTTCGTTAGTTTTCAAAGCAAGAGAGAAATACATTTCTTTTGGAAGCTATTTAAGAAAAAGTCTTTAGTCATTCCATAACGTGATCATGAGTAAAAAGAAATCAACAAAGAATAGTCCTTTCTTTTCTTTATCTTCAATTGGGGAATGTTCACTAAACTTATACAGTTTGAATCACTAAAGTCCTATGGGAGCATCAAGCAGGTCCACCTTTCAACAGATAGGGAAGCTGAGGCCCAGAGAAAGGAAAAACCCACCTAAGGTCACACGGGTAGGACAGAGATAGTGCTATGCTTAGAAGTCAGGCTCCTGTTGCCGCTCTGCCATGCAATCTCTCCTCTGCAAAGCAGACTTCTAGTCTGTTGGCTGAAGCAAGGCAAAGCAGAATGGGCCTACGAGTTCCGCCTTTGCAGGCGAGTAAGCGCTCAGTGAGAGATGAAGAAATGGCAGCATATCCAAGAGAACCCGAAAGACTAACAGGTTTTATTTGCTTTGGTTCAGTCTGGCCGATTGCAAGGATATATCTGGACAAACCCAAATACAGCAACCTTTTCCTTCTCATTAACTCAATGGGGAATAATACTGGATAAACAGAGACCTTTTCAAGCATAAGGCAAGAAAAGTGGACTGACACAGATGACTCTTTGGGGAGAAGGAGAGCTGATGTTTGTAATGTATGCCATGGTGGCAGAGAATAAAACACTAAAACTGAATCTGACCGTGCCTAGATAAAGGGCTTCTTCCAAGACGAATTCATTTGGATGTGAGAAGGATAAAACAGTTTTCTTCTTGCCCCGCTGCTGAATCATCATGTGACTTTAAGACTTCCAAAGGCTATTCCACTGCTTTTCACCCCTGTACTGATATAATTACTAATAGTGCTCAGGCTTTCTTTCATGATTTTTCCAAGGGTCTAAAAGAAAAAATGAGGAGATATATGGAGTCCTATGACTGTGGGCTAACCACCACTGAATATACAGCTGGAAAGCAGCTTAAGGACAGGAAGTCTCATTCATCCTGTATCCCTGGCATCTAGCACAGGGCTTGGAACATAGATATTTCATAAATGGTGAATGGATACATAGTGAGTTGTTTATATATATGTATACTGATATATATCAGAAATTTCATTTCTACTTCACCTTATAAATTTTATGCATCCAGTTTCATAGAAGAGTAGGACAGTTTTCATCAACTACCATTTTTTTAAATCTTTCTCACTAATAAGCGATTTTAAAACGTCAGTTTAGTTTTACAGTTGTTTTGGCCCAACATTTTTTTCTTCAAAAAAAGGAAGAGAAAATGAAAAAGTCCCAGTAAAGGTCCACTAGTTAAAATACAAGAATTCAGGAAATAGCTATTTAGGGCTGGGCCAGGAGGCCAACCAGTTGAGCTATGCCTCGGGAAGCCCCACCATACTCTTCATCTTTATTCTGACTGACAAACACTTGCAGGGAATCGATATTGAGCTTGAAACACTACCTTGCCATTGTCTAGGATATACTTGTCCATGACAGGTGCAGGAGCGGGGTAATAGGACGACGTATTTGCTTCCTCACTGAAAGTGCTCCGTAACTCCGGCTCGGGCTCGAGACATTCTGACTTTACTTTTTCCAAGTCAATGGCGGGACCTAGGCAGTTAAGAAAAGAGATCTGTCTAGAACTCCAAGGAAAATAAAATGCAAATATTTTTAACTATGCATCTATCAGCATATAGTGGTACAAAAAAAAAAAAATTATGCTGGCTTATTTTTGTCCATTGGACTACACTTAAACCCAGGCTTGAAAATAATATGAGATATGAACGTCACAAGCAAAAAATTGGAAAATTGGAAGAATGGATTAGACTCTAATTAAGCATGAATGAGAAGCACTCTTTTGGGGTGTCACTGAATGGAAATGTAGGGGACTCAACTTCTGCACAGGAAAGAGGTCCCATTAAGACCGGGTGGAGAAGGGGTTGCAATTACCGCAATATGCAAATTGTGTATTTGCCAAAATCCCCATCTCTTCAGCCTGTAGTGGAATAGGCCACGGCGGATGAACAGAGGTTAGGAAAAAGCAGTGGGGTGGGAGGTGGGGCAAAACGCAAAGGTCTCCACTTCCCCAAGACCTAGTATCTAGACAGGAGCATTTCAACCAAGAAATTAAAATACAATACAGATTAGACCCCTGACTGCCTGATCCAGCAGCTACTCTGATTTTTATTTTAATGCAATCAACACAAATTATGTGCAGATTAAACAGTGAAAGGAAGCCGGATAAATGGTGGTGGTTTCTATGGGGGATATCTTTTCCTCGATTAGCTTGTAAAAATAATGGACTATTTTTTAAATCATCTATGGTGTCTTGATGACCAAGGGGCAGAGAAACAGGATGAAAGTAAGTAAATAAGGCCAAATGATTTAATTAACTTTTGTAGGAGAGCAACTCCAAAGGCCAATGCAGAGTTTAGCATCCTGGAAATTCTCCCTGTGCAAACATTTCAGGAGTTTTCTGGGATCAGAGATTTAGCTACTGCCATGGCAGGTCCCCCACAGCTGTGCATATAACTTAAATAACCGATAAATTTCATGGTTCAACCTTCTCTTACCCTCACCATGTGGACAACTTGGTACAGGGCTCTTCATATACTAAAGACCTCATCAACAGCCTGGATGTGTGTGTCTGTGTGTGTGTGTGTATCTTATTGTTAAATTGTACACCTGAAACTTACTGGATTTTGTTAACCAATGCCACCATAATAAAAAATAACAATAATAAAAAGGCAAAAAAAAAAATCTGGATGCAGTTCTATATTCAATCGCCACAGCCTAGACTTTGGCTGGTCGTAGGGAAGGTATCGGTGATTTTGTTACTAAAATTCCTCATGACAAGGCTTCCCAGAACATCATTCCTGAGTTGCTGGCAGCTGCCATTTGCAAGACAGAATCTCTGCAGTCTC